>NC_054479.1:66580949-66850397 GCF_017639515.1 Carcharodon carcharias
CCTTCTCTCTCTCTCTCGCTGCCCTGCTCTCTCTCTCCCTCTGTCATTGCGCTGCTCTCTCTCTCTCATGCTGCCCTGCTCTCTCTCTCTCTCTTTCAGTCTCTCTCTCTCTCTCACTTCCCTCTCTCTCTCTCATTGACCTGCTCTCTTTCTCTCTCACTGCCCTGCTCTCTCTCTCTCATTGCCCTGCTCTCTCTCTCTCACTGCCCTGCCCTCTCTCACTCTCACTGCGCTGCTCTCTCTCTCTCTCTCTCTCTCGCTGCCCTACTCTCTCTCTCTCTCTCTCTCTCACTTCCCAGCTCTCTCATTCTCTCTCTCAATGCCCTGCTCTCTCTCTCTCATTGCCCTGCTCTCTATTTCTCACTGACCTGCTCTTTCTCTCATTGCGCAGATCTCTCTCTTTCACTGCCCTGCGCAGTCTCTCTATTACTGCCCTAATGTCTCTCATTGCCCTGCTTTCTCTCACTGCCCTGCGCTATTTCTCTCTCTTTCTCTCACTTCTCTTTCTCTCTCTCTCTCTCTCTTGCTGCCCTGTTCTCTCTCACTCTCATTGTCCTGCTCCCTCTCTTACTGTCCTGCTCTCTCTCACTGCCCTGCTCGCTCTCACTCTCTCACTGCCCTGCTCTAACTCTCTCTCTCTCACTGCCGTGCTTTCACTCTCGCTGCCCTGCTCTCTCTCTCTCTCTCACTGCCCTGCTCTCTCTCACTGACCTGCGCTCTCTCTCTCTCTCACTGCCCTGCTCACTCTCTCTCACAACCCTGCTCTCCCTCTATCACTGCCCGGCTCTCTCTCTCTCTCACTGCCCTGCTCTCTCTCACTACCCTGTGCTCTCTCTCTCTTTCTCACTGCCCTTCTCTCTCTCTCTCTCTGTCTCGCTGCCCTACTCTCTCTCTCTCTCACTGCCCTGCTCTCTCTCACGACCCTGTGCTCTCTCTCTCTTTCTCACTGCCCTTCTGTCTCTCTCTCTCTCACTCTCGCTGCCCTACTCTCTCTCACTGCCCTGTTGGTTCATTCTCTCTCTCGCTGCCCTGCTCTCTCTCTCTCTCTTTCACTGCCCTGCCCCCTCTCTCTCATTGCCCTGCCCTCTCTCTCACTGCCCTGCCCTCTCTCTCATTCACTGCCCTGCTCTCTCTCTCTCACTGCCCTGCTCTCTCTCTCTCTCTCACTGCCGTGCTCTCTCTCTCTCATTGCCCTGCTCTCTCTCTCTCACTGCCCTGCTCTCTCTCTCTCTCGCTAGCCTGCTCTCTCTATCTATCTCTCTCTCTTTGCCCTGCTCTCTCTCTCGCTGCCCTGAATCTCTCTCTCTCCCCCTCTCACTGCCCTCTCTCTCTCTCACTGCCCTGCTCACTCACTCTCGCTGCCCTGCTCTATCTCTCTCTCTCATTGCCCTGCTCTCTCTCTCTTTCTGCCCTGCTCTCTCTCTCTCTTTCACTCTATCTCTCTCACTGCCCTTTCTCTCTCTCATTGCCCTGCTCTCTTTCTCGCTCACTGCCCTGCTCTCTCTCTCTCATTGCCCTGCTCTCTCTCTCTCACAGCCCTTCTCTCTCTCATTGCCCTGCTCTCTCTCTCTCTCACTGCCCTGCTCTCTCTCACAGCCCTGCTCTCTTTCTCTCATTGTCCTGCCCTGCTGTCTATTTCTCACTGCCCTGCTCTCTCTCTCTATCACTGCCGTGCTTTCTCTCTCGCTGCCCTGCTGTCTCTCTCTCTCTCACTGCCCTGCTCTCTCTCACTGCCCTGCTCTCTCTCTCTCTCTCTCAGCCCTGCTCTCTCTCTATCACTGCGCGGCTCTCTCTCTCTCTCACTGCCCTGCTCTCTCTCATTACCATGTGCTCTCTCTCTCTTTCTCACTGCCCTTCTCTCTCTCTCTCTGTCTCACTGCCCTACTCTCTCTCACCACCCTCTGCTCTCTCTCTCTTTCTCACTGCCCTTCTCTCTCTCTCTCTCTCTCTCTCGCTGCCCTACTCTCTCTCTCTCTCACTGCCCTGCCTTCTCTCTCTCACTGCCCTGACCTCTCTCTCACTGCCCTGCTCTCTCTCTTTCACTGCCCTGCTCTCTCTCTCTATCTGCCGTGCTCTCTCTCACTGCCCTTCTCACTATCTCATTGCCCAGCTCTCTCTCTCTCATTGCCTTGCTCACTCTCTCTCTTGCTAGCCTGCTCTCTCTCTCTCTCTCTCTCTCATTGTCCTGCTCTCTCTCTCGCTGCCCTGCTCTCTCTCTCTCTCTCTCTCACTGACCTCTCTCTCTCTCACTGACCTGCTCTCTCTCTATCACTGCGCGGCTCTCTCTCTCTCTCACTGCCCTGCTCTCTCTCATTACCATGTGCTCTCTCTCTCTTTCTCACTGCCCTTCTCTCTCTCTCTCTGTCTCACTGCCCTACTCTCTCTCACCACCCTCTGCTCTCTCTCTCTTTCTCACTGCCCTTCTCTCTCTCTCTCTCTCTCTCGCTGCCCTACTCTCTCTCTCTCTCTCTCTCTCACTTCCCAGCTCTCTCATTCTCTCTCTCACTGCCCTGCTCTCTCTCTCTCTCTCTACCCTGTTCTCTCTCTCTCTCTCTCACTGACCTGCCCTCTCTCTCACTGCCCTGCTCTCTCTCTTTCACTGCCCTGCTCTCTCTCTCTCACTGCCCTGTTCTCTCATTCTCTCTCTCGCTGCCCTGCTCTCTCTCTCTCGCAGCCCTGCTCTCTCTCTCTCTCACTGCCCTGCCTTCTCTCTCTCACTGCCCTGACCTCTCTCTCACTGCCCTGCTCTCTCTCTTTCACTGCCCTGCTCTCTCTCTCTATCTGCCGTGCTCTCTCTCACTGCCCTTCTCACTATCTCATTGCCCAGCTCTCTCTCTCTCATTGCCTTGCTCACTCTCTCTCTTGCTAGCCTGCTCTCTCTCTCTCTCTCTCTCTCATTGTCCTGCTCTCTCTCTCGCTGCCCTGCTCTCTCTCTCTCTCTCACTGACCTCTCTCTCTCTCACTGACCTGCTCTCTCTCTATCACTGCGCGGCTCTCTCTCTCTCTCACTGCCCTGCTCTCTCTCATTACCATGTGCTCTCTCTCTCTTTCTCACTGCCCTTCTCTCTCTCTCTCTGTCTCACTGCCCTACTCTCTCTCACCACCCTCTGCTCTCTCTCTCTTTCTCACTGCCCTTCTCTCTCTCTCTCTCTCTCTCTCGCTGCCCGACTCTCTCTCTCTCTCTCTCTCTCACTTCCCAGCTCTCTCATTCTCTCTCTCACTGCCCTGCTCTCTCTCTCTCTCTCTACCCTGTTCTCTCTCTCTCTCTCTCACTGACCTGCCCTCTCTCTCACTGCCCTGCTCTCTCTCTTTCACTGCCCTGCTCTCTCTCTCTCACTGCCCTGTTCTCTCATTCTCTCTCTCGCTGCCCTGCTCTCTCTCTCTCGCAGCCCTGCTCTCTCTCTCTCTCACTGCCCTGCCTTCTCTCTCTCACTGCCCTGACCTCTCTCTCACTGCCCTGCTCTCTCTCTTTCACTGCCCTGCTCTCTCTCTCTATCTGCCGTGCTCTCTCTCACTGCCCTTCTCACTATCTCATTGCCCAGCTCTCTCTCTCTCATTGCCTTGCTCACTCTCTCTCTTGCTAGCCTGCTCTCTCTCTCTCTCTCTCTCTCATTGTCCTGCTCTCTCTCTCGCTGCCCTGCTCTCTCTCTCTCTCTCTCTCACTGACCTCTCTCTCTCTCACTGACCTGCTCTCTCTCTATCACTGCGCGGCTCTCTCTCTCTCTCACTGCCCTGCTCTCTCTCATTACCATGTGCTCTCTCTCTCTTTCTCACTGCCCTTCTCTCTCTCTCTCTGTCTCACTGCCCTACTCTCTCTCACCACCCTCTGCTCTCTCTCTCTTTCTCACTGCCCTTCTCTCTCTCTCTCTCTCTCTCTCGCTGCCCTACTCTCTCTCTCTCTCTCTCTCTCACTTCCCAGCTCTCTCATTCTCTCTCTCAATGCCCTGCTCTCTCTCTCTCATTGCCCTGCTCTCTATTTCTCACTGACCTGCTCTTTCTCTCATTGCGCAGATCTCTCTCTTTCACTGCCCTGCGCAGTCTCTCTATTACTGCCCTAATGTCTCTCATTGCCCTGCTTTCTCTCACTGCCCTGCGCTATTTCTCTCTCTTTCTCTCACTTCTCTTTCTCTCTCTCTCTCTCTCTTGCTGCCCTGTTCTCTCTCACTCTCATTGTCCTGCTCCCTCTCTTACTGTCCTGCTCTCTCTCACTGCCCTGCTCGCTCTCACTCTCTCACTGCCCTGCTCTAACTCTCTCTCTCTCACTGCCGTGCTTTCACTCTCGCTGCCCTGCTCTCTCTCTCTCTCTCACTGCCCTGCTCTCTCTCACTGACCTGCGCTCTCTCTCTCTCTCACTGCCCTGCTCACTCTCTCTCACAACCCTGCTCTCCCTCTATCACTGCCCGGCTCTCTCTCTCTCTCACTGCCCTGCTCTCTCTCACTACCCTGTGCTCTCTCTCTCTTTCTCACTGCCCTTCTCTCTCTCTCTCTCTGTCTCGCTGCCCCTCTCTCTCTCTCTCTCACTGCCCTGCTCTCTCTCACGACCCTGTGCTCTCTCTCTCTTTCTCACTGCCCTTCTGTCTCTCTCTCTCTCACTCTCGCTGCCCTACTCTCTCTCACTGCCCTGTTGGTTCATTCTCTCTCTCGCTGCCCTGCTCTCTCTCTCTCTCTTTCACTGCCCTGCCCCCTCTCTCTCATTGCCCTGCCCTCTCTCTCACTGCCCTGCCCTCTCTCTCATTCACTGCCCTGCTCTCTCTCTCTCACTGCCCTGCTCTCTCTCTCTCTCTCACTGCCGTGCTCTCTCTCTCTCATTGCCCTGCTCTCTCTCTCTCACTGCCCTGCTCTCTCTCTCTCTCGCTAGCCTGCTCTCTCTATCTATCTCTCTCTCTTTGCCCTGCTCTCTCTCTCGCTGCCCTGAATCTCTCTCTCTCCCCCTCTCACTGCCCTCTCTCTCTCTCACTGCCCTGCTCACTCACTCTCGCTGCCCTGCTCTATCTCTCTCTCTCATTGCCCTGCTCTCTCTCTCTTTCTGCCCTGCTCTCTCTCTCTCTTTCACTCTATCTCTCTCACTGCCCTTTCTCTCTCTCATTGCCCTGCTCTCTTTCTCGCTCACTGCCCTGCTCTCTCTCTCTCATTGCCCTGCTCTCTCTCTCTCACAGCCCTTCTCTCTCTCATTGCCCTGCTCTCTCTCTCTCTCACTGCCCTGCTCTCTCTCACAGCCCTGCTCTCTTTCTCTCATTGTCCTGCCCTGCTGTCTATTTCTCACTGCCCTGCTCTCTCTCTCTATCACTGCCGTGCTTTCTCTCTCGCTGCCCTGCTGTCTCTCTCTCTCTCACTGCCCTGCTCTCTCTCACTGCCCTGCTCTCTCTCTCTCTCTCTCAGCCCTGCTCTCTCTCTATCACTGCGCGGCTCTCTCTCTCTCTCACTGCCCTGCTCTCTCTCATTACCATGTGCTCTCTCTCTCTTTCTCACTGCCCTTCTCTCTCTCTCTCTGTCTCACTGCCCTACTCTCTCTCACCACCCTCTGCTCTCTCTCTCTTTCTCACTGCCCTTCTCTCTCTCTCTCTCTCTCTCTCGCTGCCCTACTCTCTCTCTCTTTCACTGCCCTGCCTTCTCTCTCTCACTGCCCTGACCTCTCTCTCACTGCCCTGCTCTCTCTCTTTCACTGCCCTGCTCTCTCTCTCTATCTGCCGTGCTCTCTCTCACTGCCCTTCTCACTATCTCATTGCCCAGCTCTCTCTCTCTCATTGCCTTGCTCACTCTCTCTCTTGCTAGCCTGCTCTCTCTCTCTCTCTCTCTCTCATTGTCCTGCTCTCTCTCTCGCTGCCCTGCTCTCTCTCTCTCTCTCTCTCACTGACCTCTCTCTCTCTCACTGACCTGCTCTCTCTCTATCACTGCGCGGCTCTCTCTCTCTCTCACTGCCCTGCTCTCTCTCATTACCATGTGCTCTCTCTCTCTTTCTCACTGCCCTTCTCTCTCTCTCTCTGTCTCACTGCCCTACTCTCTCTCACCACCCTCTGCTCTCTCTCTCTCTTTCTCACTGCCCTTCTCTCTCTCTCTCTCTCTCTCTCGCTGCCCTACTCTCTCTCTCTCTCTCTCTCTCACTTCCCAGCTCTCTCATTCTCTCTCTCACTGCCCTGCTCTCTCTCTCTCTCTCTACCCTGTTCTCTCTCTCTCTCTCTCACTGACCTGCCCTCTCTCTCACTGCCCTGCTCTCTCTCTTTCACTGCCCTGCTCTCTCTCTCTCACTGCCCTGTTCTCTCATTCTCTCTCTCTCTGCCCTGCTCTCTCTCTCTCGCAGCCCTGCTCTCTCTCTCTCTCACTGCCCTGCCTTCTCTCTCTCACTGCCCTTACCTCTCTCTCACTGCCCTGCTCTCTCTCTTTCACTGCCCTGCTCTCTCTCTCTATCTGCCGTGCTCTCTCTCACTGCCCTTCTCACTATCTCATTGCCCAGCTCTCTCTCTCTCATTGCCTTGCTCACTCTCTCTCTTGCTAGCCTGCTCTCTCTCTCTCTCTCTCTCTCATTGTCCTGCTCTCTCTTTCGCTGCCCTGCTCTCTCTCTCTCTCTCTCTCTCACTGACCTCTCTCTCTCTCACTGACCTGCTCTCTCTCTCTCTCACTGCCCTGCTCTCTCTCTCTCTCATTGCCCTACTCTCTCTCGCTCACTGCCCTGCTCTCTCTCTCTCACTGCCCTTCTCTCTCTCACTGCCCTGCTCTCTCTCTCTCACTGCCCTGCTCTCTCTCACTGCCCTGCTCTCTCTCTCACTCATTGCCCTGCTCTCTATTTCTCACTGACCTGCTCTCTCTCTCTCATTGCCCAGATCTCTCTCTTTCACTGCCCTGCTCTCTCTCTCTCACTGCCCTGTTTTCTCATTCTCTCTCTCGCAGCCCTGCTCTCTCTCTCTCTCTCTCTCTCTCTCACTGCCCTGCCTTCTCTCTCTCACTGCCCTGACCTCTCTCTCACTGCCCTGCTCGCTCTCTTTCACTGCCCTGCTCTCTCTCTCTCTATCTTCCAGGCTCTCTCTCTCTCTCACTGCCCTTCTCACTATCTCATTGCCCAGCTCTCTCTCTCTCATTCCACAGCTCTCTCTCTCTCTCTTGCTAGCCTGCTCTCTCTCTCTCTCTCTCTCATTGTCCTGCTCTCTCTCTCGCTGCCCTGCTCTCTCTCTCTCTCTCTCTCTCTCACTGCCCTCTCTCTCTCTCACTGACCTGCTCTCTCTCTCTCTGACTGCCCTGCTCTCTCTCTCTCATTGCCCTACTCTCTCTCGCTCTCTGCCCTGCTCTCTCTCTCTCACAGCCCTTCTCTCTCTCACTGCCCTGCTCTCTCTCTCTCACTGCCCTGCTCTCTCTCACTGCCCTGCTCTCTCTCTCACTCATTGCCCTGCTCTCTATTTCTCACTGACCTGCTCTCTCTCTCTCATTGCCCAGATCTCTCTCTTTCACTGCCCTGCGCACTCTCTCTCTCTCTCTCACTGTGCTGCTCTCTCACCCTCTCTCTCACTGCCCTGCTCTCTCTCTTTCACTGCCCTGCTCTCTCTCTCTCACTGCCCTGTTCTCTCATTCTCTCTCTCGCAGCCCTGCTCTCTCTCTCTCTCTCTCTCTCACTGCCCTGCCTTCTCTCTCTCACTGCCCTGACCTCTCTCTCACTGCCCTGCTCTCTCTCTTTCACTGCCCTGCTCTCTCTCTCTCTATCTTCCATGCTCTATCTCTCTCACACCCCTTCTCAGTATCTCATTGCCCAGCTCTCTCTCTCTCATTCCACAGCTCTCTCTCTCTCTCTTGCTAGCCTGCTCTCTCTCTCTCTCTCTCTCTCTCTCATTGTCCTGCTCTCTCTCTCGCTGCCCTGCTCTCTCTCTCTCTCTCTCACTGCCCTCTCTCTCTCTCACTGACCTGCTCTCTCTCTCTCACTGCCCTGCTCTCTCTCTCTCTCATTGCCCTACTCTCTCTCGCTCACTGCCCTGCTCTCTCTCTTTCACTGCCCTGCTCTCTCTCACTGCCCTGCTCTCTCTCTCTCTCATTGCCCTGCTCTCTATTTCTCACTGACCTGCTCTCTCTCTCTCATTGCCCAGATCTCTCTCTTTCACTGCCCTGCGCACTCTCTCTCTCTCACTGTGCTGCTCTCTCTCACTCTCTCACTGCCCTGCTCTCTCTCTCTCTCTCTCTCGCAGCCCTGCTCTCTCTCTCTCTCTCTCTGTCTCACTGCCCTGCTGTCTCTCTCTCTCATTGCCCTGCTCTCTCTTTCACTGCCCTGCTCTCTCTCTCTCTCTTACTGCCCAGATCTCCCTCTCTCTCTCACTGCCCTGCTCTCTATATCTCACTGCCCTGCTCTTTCTCTCTTTCTCATTGCCCTGATCTCTCTCCTTCACTGCCCTGCGCACTCTCGCTCTCTCTCTCTCACTGCACTGCTCTATCTCACTCTCTCACTGCCCTGCTCTCTCTCTCTCTCTCTCTCTCGCAGCCCTGCTCTCTCTCTCTCTCTCTCTCTGTCTCACTGCCCTGCTGTCTCTCTTACTGCCCAGATCTCTCTCTCTCTCTCACTTCCCTGCTCGCTCTCTCTCACTGACCCGCTATCTCTCACTCTCTCACTACCCTGCTCTCTCTCTCTCTAGCTGCCCTGCTCTCTCTTTTTCTCAGTGCCCTGCTCTCTCTCTCTCACAGCCCTGCTCTCTCTCCCCAATTCACTGCCCTGCTCTCTCTCTCTCTCTCTCACTACCCTGCACTCTCTCCCTCTCTCACCACCCTGCTCTCTCTCTCTCACTGCACTGCTCTCTCTCTCTCTCTTTCTCTCTCTCTCACTGCCTGGCTCTCTTTCTCTCTCTCAGTGCCTTGATCTCGCCCGCTCTCTCTCACTTCCCTTGCGCTCTCTCTCTCTCTCACTGCCCTGCTCTCTCTCTCTCATTGCCCTGCTCTCTCTCTCTCTCTCACTGCCCTGCTCTCTCTCTCACTGCACAGCTCTCTCTCTCACTGCCCTGCTCTCTCTCACTACGCTGTGCTCTCTCTCTCTCTCACTGCCCTTCTCTCTCTCTCCCTCTCTCGCTGCCCTACACACTCTCTCTCTCACTGACCTGCTCTCCCTCTCTCTCTCACTGCCCTGCTCTCTTTCTCACTGCCCTGCTCTGTCTTCTCTCACTGCCCTGCTATCTCTCTCTCTCTCTCTCTCTCACTGCCCTGCTCTCTCTTTTTCTCACTGCCCTGCTTTCTCTCTCTCTCGCTGCCTGGCTCTCTCTCTCTCTCTCTCTCACTGCCTTGCTTCTTTCTCTCTCTCTCTCTCTTTGCCCTGCTCTCTCTCCCCAATTCACTGCCCTGCTCTCTCTCTCTCTCTCACTACCCTGCACTCTCTCCCTCTCTCACCACCCTGCTCTCTCTCTCTCACTGTACTGCTCTCTCTCTCTCTCTTTCTCTCTCTCTCGCTGCCTGGCTCTCTTTCTCTCTCTCAGTGCCTTGCTCTCTTTCTCTCTCTCACTGCCCTGCGCTCTCTCTCTCCCTCTCTCGCTGTCCTACACTCTCTCTCTCTCACTGACCTGCTCTCTCTCTCTCCCTCACTGCCCTGCTTTCTTTCTCACTGCCCTGCTCTGTCTTCTCTCACTGCCCTGCTCTCTCTCTCTCTCTCTCTCTCTCTCACTGCCCTGCCCTCTCTCTCTTACTGCCCTGCTGTCTCTCATTGCCCTGCTCTCTCCCTGCCCTGCGCTGTCTCTCTCTCTTTCTCTCACTGCTCTGCTCTCTCTCTCGCTCTCTTGCTGCCCTGCACTCTATCTCTCTCACTGTCCCTCTCTCTCTCTTACAGTCCTGCTCTCTCTCACTGCGCTGCTCTCTTCTCTCTCACTGCCGTGCTTTCTCTCTCGCTGCCCTGCTCTCTCTCTCTCACTGCCCTGCTCTCTCTCTCTCACTGCCCTGCTCTCTCGCTCTCTCTCACAGCCCTGCTCTCTCTCATTGCCACGTGCTTCTCTCTCTTTCTTACTGCCCTTCTCTCTCTGTCTCGCTACCCTACTCTCTCTCTCTCTCACCGCCCTGCTCTCTCTCACCACCCTGTGCTCTCTCTCTCTTTCTCACTGCCCTTCTGTCTCTCTCTCTCTCACTCTCGCTGCCCTACTCTCTCTCACTGCCCTGTTCGCACATTCTCTCTCTCACTGACCTGCTCTCTCTCTCTCTCTCTCTCTCTCGCTGCCCTGCACTCTCTCTCGCTCACTGCCCTGCCCTCTCTCTCACTGCCCTGCTCGCTCTCTCTCACTGCCCTGCTCTCTCTCTCTCATTGCCCTGCTCTCTCTCTCTCACTGCCCTGCTCTCTCTCTCTCGCTAGCCTGCTCTCTCTACCTCTCTCTCTCTCATTGCCCTGCTCTCTCTCTCGCTGCCCTGCTCTCTCTATCACTCTCTCTCTCACTGCCCTCTCTCTCTCTCACTGACTTGCACTCTCTCTCTCACTTCCCTGCTCTCTCTCTCTCTCCCTTTGCCCTGCTCTCTCTCTCTCACTGCCATGCTCTCTCTCTCTTACTGCCCTGCTCTCTCGCATTGCCCTGCTCTCTCTCACTGCCCTGCGCCTCTCTCTCTCTTTCTCTCACTGGTCTGCTCTCTCTCTCTCCCTTTTGCTGCCCTGCTCTCTCTCTCTCACTGTCCTGCTCTGTCTCTTACTGTCCTGTTCTGTTTCACTGCCCTGTTCTCTCTCTCACTGCCCTGCCCTCTCTCTCAGTGCTCTGCTCTCTCTCTCTCCCTCTGCCCTGCTCTCTCTCTCTTTCTCTCACTGCCCTGCTCTCTCTCTCTCGCTGCCCAGCTCTCCCTCTCTCGCTTCCCTGCTCTCGCTCATTGCCCTGCGCTCTCTCTCACTCACTGCCCTGCGCTCTTTCTCTCTCACTGCCCTGCGCTCTCTATCTCTCTCTCACTGCCCTGCTCTCTCTCTCTCTCACAGCCCTGCTCTCTCTCTCTCTCTCGCTGCCCTGCTCTATCTCTCTCGCTCACTGGCCTGCCCTCTCTTTCACTGCCCTGCTCTCTCTCTCACTGCTCTGCTCTCTCTTTCACTGCCCTGCTCTCTTTCTCTCTCACTCACCTGCTCTCTCTCTCACTGCCCTGCTCTCTCTCTCTCACTGCCCTGCTCTCTCTCTCTCACTGCCCTTCTCTCTCTCTCTCTCGCTGCCCTGCTCTCTCTCTCTCCCTGTCATTGCCCTGCTCTCTCTCTCTTGCTGCCCTGCTCTCTCTCTCTCTCTTTCAGTCTCTCTCTCTCTCTCACTTCCCTCTCTCTCTCTCATTGACCTGCTCTCTTTCTCTCTCACTGCCCTGCTCGCTCTCTCTCATTGCCCTGCTCTCTCTCTCTCACAGCCCTACTCTCTCTCAGTGCCCAGCTCTCTCTCTCTCACTGCCCTGCTCTCTCTCACTGCCCTGCTCTCTCTCTCTCTCTCATTGCCCTGCTCTCTTTCACTTCCCTGCTCTCTCTTTCTCTCTCTCACTGCCCTCTCTCTCTCTCTTCTCTTACTGCCCAGCTCTCTCTCCCTCTCTCTCTCACTGCCCTGCTCTCTATTTCTCACTGCCCTGCTCTCTCTCTCTCTCATTGCCCTGATCTCTCTCTTTCACTGCCCTGCGCAATCTCTCTCTCTCACTGCGCTGCTCTCTCTCACTCTCTCACTGCCCTGCTGTCTCTCTCTCTCATTGCCCTGCTCTCTCTTTCACTATCCTGCTCTCTCTCTCTCTTACTGCCCAGATCTCTCTCTCTCTCTCACTGCCCTGCTCTCTCTCTCTCTCTCTTACTGCCCTGCTCTCTCTTTCTCTCTCTCTCACTGCCCTACTCTCTCTCTCTCACTGCCCTGCTCTCTCACTGCCCTGCTCTTTCTCTCTCTTCTCTCACTGCCCTGCTCTCTCTCTCTCACTGCCCTACTCTCTCTCTCTCACTGCCCTGCACTCTCTCCCTCTCTCTCTCTCACTGCCCTGCTCTCTTTCTCTTACTGCCCTGCTCTCTCTCATTGCCCGGCTCTGTCTCACTGCCCTGCGCCTCTCTCTCTCTTTCTCTCACTGCTCTGCTCTCTCTCTCTCCCTTTTGCTGCCCTGCTCTCTCTCTCTCTCACTGTCCTGCTCTCTCTCTTACTGTCCTGTTCTGTTTCACTGCCCTGTTCTCTCTCTCACTGCGCTGCGCTCTCACTCTCTCCCTCTCTCTCAGTGCTCTGCTCTCTCTCTGCCCTGCTCTCTCTCTCTTTCTCTCACTGCCCTGCTCTCTCTCTCTCGCTGCCCAGCTCTCCCTCTCTTGCTTCCCTGCTCTCGCTCATTGCCCTGCGCTCTCTCTCACTCACTGCCCTGCGCTCTTTCTCTCTCACTGCCCTGCGCTCTCTCTCTCTCTCTCACTGCCCTGCTCTCTCTCTCTCTCTCGCTGTCCTGCTCTATCTCTCTCACTCACTGCCCTGCCCTCTCTTTCACTGCCCTGCTCTCTCTCTCACTGCCCTGCTCTCTCTTTCACTGCCCTGCTCTCTTTCTCTCTCACTCACCTGCTCTCTCTCTCACTGCCCTGCTCTCTCTCTCTCACTGCCCTGCTCTCTCTCTCTCACTGCCCTTCTCTCTCTCTCTCGCTGCCCTGCTCTCTCTCTCTCCCTGTCATTGCCCTGCTCTCTCTCTCTTGCTGCCCTGCTCTCTCTCTTTCTCTCTCTTTCACTCTCTCTCTCTCTCTCACTCACTGCCCTCTCTCTCTCTCATTGCCCTGCTCTCTCTCTCTCACTGCCCTGCTCTCTATTTCTCACTGCCCTGCTCTCTCTCTCTCATTGCCCTGATCTCACTCTTTCACAGCCCTGCGCACTCTCTCTCTCTCTCTCACTGCGCTGCTCTCTCTCACTCTCTCACTGCCCTGCTCTCTCTCTCTCTCTCTCTCTCATTGCCCTGCTCTCTCTCTCTCACTGCCCTGCTCTCTCTCTCTCTCACTGCCCTGCTCTCTCTCCCCCTCTCGCTGCCCTGCTCTCTCTCTCTCTCTCTCTCTCACTGCCCTGCTGTCTCTCTCTCTCTCATTGCCCTGCTCTCTCTTTCACTACCCTGCTCACTCTCTCTCTTACTGCCCAGATCTCTCTCTATCTCTCACTGCCCTGCTCTCTATCTCTCACTGCCCTGCTCACTCTCTCTCTCTCATTGCCCTGATCTCGCTCTTTCACTGCCCTGCTCTGTCTCTCTCGCTAGCCTGCTCTCTCTATCTCTCTCTCTCTCATTGCCCTTCTCTCTCTTTCGCTGCCCTGCTCTCTCTCTCTCTCTCTCTCTCTCTCACTGCCCTCTCTCTCTCTCACTGCCCTGCTCTCTTTCTCTCTGTCTCTCTGCCCTGCTCTCTCTCTCTCGCTCACTGCCCTGCTCTCTCTCTCTCTCACTGCCCTGCTCTCTCCCTCTCGCTCACTGCCCTGCTCTCTCTCTCACTGCCCTACTCTCTCTCTCTCACTGCCCTGCTCTCTCACTGCCCTGCTATTTCTCTCTCTCTTCTCTCACTGCCCTGCTCTCTCTCTCTCACTGCCCTACTCGCTCTCTCTCACTGCCCTGCTCTCTGTCATTGCACTGCTCTCTCTCACTGCCCTGCCCCTCTCTCTCTCTTTCTCTCACTGCTCTGCTCTCTCTCTCTCTCTCTTTTGCTGCCCTGCTCTCTCTCTTTCTCTCACTGTCCTGCACTCTCTCTTACTGTCCTGCTCTCTCTCACTGCCCTGTTCTCTCTCTCACTGCGCTGCGCTCTCTCTCTCTCTCCCTCTCTCTCACTGCTCTGCTCTCTCTCTCTCTCCCCTGCTCTCTCTCTCTCTTTCTCTCACTGCCCTGCTCTCTCTCTCTCGCTGACCAGCTCTCCCTCTCTCGCTTCAATGCTCTCGCTCATTGCCCTTTGCTCTCTCTCTCTCTCTCACTGCCCTGCACTCTTTCTCTCTCACTGCTCTGCTCTCTCTATCTCTCTCTCACTGCCCTGCTCTCTCTGTCTCACTGCCTTGCTCTCTCTCTCTCACTGCCCTGCTCTATCTCTCTCTCTCTCTCACTGCCCTGCCCTCTCTCTCACTGACCTGCTCTATATCTCACTGCCCTGCTCTCTCTTTCACTGCCCTGCTCTCTTTCTCTCTCACTCACCTGCTCTCTCTCTCTCACTGCCCTGCTCTCTCTCTCTCATTTCCCTGCTCTCTCTCACTGCGCTGCTCTCTCTCTCTCTCTCACTGTCCTGCTCTCTCTCTCTCTCATTGCCCTAATCTCTCTCTTTCATTGTGCTGCGCTCTCTCTCTCTCTCGCACTGCCCTTCTCTCTCTCCCGCTCTCACTGCCCTGCTCTCTTTCTCTCTCACTGCCCTCTCTCTCTCTGTTACTGCCCAGATCTCTCTCTCTCTCTCACTGCCCTGCTCTCTATCTCTCAATGCCCTGCTCTCTTTCTCTCTCATTGCCCTGCTCTCTCTCTCTCACTGCCTTGCCCTCTCTCTCTCTCTCACTGCCCTGCTCTCTCTCTCTCTCATTGCCCTGATCTCACTCTTTCTCTGCCCTGTGCTTTCTCTCTCTCTCTTTATCTCTCACTGCACTGCTCTCTCTCACTGCCCTGCTCTCTCTCTCTCTGTCTCTTGCTGCCATGGTCTCTCTCTCTCTCTCTCTCTCTCTCTCTCTCTCTCACTGCCCTGCTCTCTCTCTCTCTCTCATTGCCCTGCTCTCTCTTTCAGTGCCCTGCTCTCTCTCTCTCTCTCACTGCCCTCTCTCTCTCTTACTGACCAGATCTCTCTCTCTCTCTCACTGCCCTGCTCTCTATCTCTCACTGCCCTGCTCTCTCTCTCTCACTCTCATTGCCCTGATCTCGCTCTTTCACTGCCCTGCGCTCACTCTCTCTCTCTCTCTCTTCCCTGCTATCTCTCACTCTCTCTCTCTCTCTCTCTCTCTCACTGCCCTGCTTTCTCTCTCTCTCACTGCCCAGATTTCTCTCTCTCTCATTGCCTTGCTTTATTCTCTGAATCTTTCTCTCACTGCCCTGCTCTCTCTCCCCTTTCACTGCCCTGCTCTCTCTCTCTCTCTCTCACTGCCCTGCTCTCTCTCACTGCCCTGCTCTCTCTCTCTCTCTCTCTCACACACTGCCCTGCTTTCTCTCTCACTCACTGCCTTGCTCTCTTTCTCTCTGTCTCTCTGCCCTGCTCTCTCTCTCGCTCACTGCCCTGCTCTCTCTCTCTCTCACTGCCCTGCTCTCTCTCTCTCGCTCACTGCCCTGCTCTCTCTCTCACTGCCCTACTCTCTCCCTCTCACTGCCCTGCTCTCTCTCATTGCTCTGCTCTCTCTCACTGCCCTGCGCCTCTCTCTCTCTTTCTCTCACTGCTCTGCTCTCTCTCTCTCTCTCTTTTGCTGCCCTGCTCTCTCTCTTTCTCTCACTGTCCTGCTCTCTCTCTTACTGTCCTGCTCTCTCTCACTGCCCTGTTCTCTCTCTCACTGCGCTGCGCTCTCTCTCTCTCCCTCTCTCTCACTGCTCTGCTCTCTCTCTCTCTCCCCTGCTCTCTCTCTCTCTTTCTCTCGCTGCCCTGTTCTCTCTCTCTCGCTGCCCAGCTCTCCCTCACTCGCTTCAATGCTCGCGCTCATTGCCCTGCGCTCTCTCTCTCTCTCTCACTGCCCTGCACTCTTTCTCTCTCACTGCCCTGCTCTCTCTATCTCTCTCTCACTGCCCTGCTCTCTCTGTCTCACTGCCTTGCTCTCTCTCTCTCGCTGCCCTGCTCTATCTCTCTCTCTCTCTCACTGCCCTGCCCTCTCTCTCACTGCCCTGCTCTATATCTCACTGCCCTGCTCTCTCTTTCACTGCCCTGCTCTCTTTCTCTCTCACTCACCTGCTCTCTCTCTCTCACTGCCCTGCTCTCTCTCTCTCACTGCCCTTCTCTCTCTCTCTCGCTGCCCTGCTCTCTCTCTCCCTCTGTCATTGCGCTGCTCTCTCTCTCTCATGCTGCCCTGCTCTCTCTCTCTCTCTTTCAGTCTCTCTCTCTCTCTCACTTCCCTCTCTCTCTCTCATTGACCTGCTCTCTTTCTCTCTCACTGCCCTGCTCTCTCTCTCTCATTGCCCTGCTCTCTCTCTCTCACTGCCCTGCCCTCTCTCACTCTCACTGCGCTGCTCTCTCTCTCTCTCACTGCCCTACTCTCTCTCTCTCTCATTGCCCTGATCTCTCTCTCTCACTGCCCTGCTCTCTCTCTCTCATTGCCCTGCTCTCTATTTCTCACTGACCTGCTCTTTCTCTCATTGCGCAGATCTCTCTCTTTCACTGCCCTGCGCAGTCTCTCTATTACTGCCCTAATGTCTCTCATTGCCCTACTTTCTCTCACTGCCCTGCGCTATTTCTCTCTCTTTCTCTCACTTCTCTTTCTCTCTCTCTCTCTCTCTTGCTGCCCTGTTCTCTCTCACTCTCATTGTCCTGCTCCCTCTCTTACTGTCCTGCTCTCTCTCACTGCCCTGCTCGCTCTCACTCTCTCACTGCCCTGCTCTAACTCTCTCTCTCTCACTGCCGTGCTTTCACTCTCGCTGCCCTGCTCTCTCTCTCTCTCTCACTGCCCTGCTCTCTCTCACTGACCTGCGCTCTCTCTCTCTCTCACTGCCCTGCTCACTCTCTCTCACAACCCTGCTCTCCCTCTATCACTGCCCGGCTCTCTCTCTCTCTCACTGCCCTACTCTCTCTCACTACCCTGTGCTCTCTCTCTCTTTCTCACTGCCCTTCTCTCTCTCTCTCTCTGTCTCGCTGCCCTACTCTCTCTCTCTCTCACTGCCCTGCTCTCTCTCACGACCCTGTGCTCTCTCTCTCTTTCTCACTGCCCTTCTGTCTCTCTCTCTCTCACTCTCGCTGCCCTACTCTCTCTCACTGCCCTGTTGGTTCATTCTCTCTCTCGCTGCCCTGCTCTCTCTCTCTCTCTTTCACTGCCCTGCCCCCTCTCTCTCATTGCCCTGCCCTCTCTCTCACTGCCCTGCCCTCTCTCTCATTCACTGCCCTGCTCTCTCTCTCTCACTGCCCTGCTCTCTCTCTCTCTCTCACTGCCGTGCTCTCTCTCTCTCATTGCCCTGCTCTCTCTCTCTCACTGCCCTGCTCTCTCTCTCTCTCGCTAGCCTGCTCTCTCTATCTATCTCTCTCTCTTTGCCCTGCTCTCTCTCTCGCTGCCCTGAATCTCTCTCTCTCCCCCTCTCACTGCCCTCTCTCTCTCTCACTGCCCTGCTCACTCACTCTCGCTGCCCTGCTCTATCTCTCTCTCTCATTGCCCTGCTCTCTCTCTCTTTCTGCCCTGCTCTCTCTCTCTCTTTCACTCTATCTCTCTCACTGCCCTTTCTCTCTCTCATTGCCCTGCTCTCTTTCTCGCTCACTGCCCTGCTCTCTCTCTCTCATTGCCCTGCTCTCTCTCTCTCACAGCCCTTCTCTCTCTCATTGCCCTGCTCTCTCTCTCTCTCACTGCCCTGCTCTCTCTCACAGCCCTGCTCTCTTTCTCTCATTGTCCTGCCCTGCTGTCTATTTCTCACTGCCCTGCTCTCTCTCTCTATCACTGCCGTGCTTTCTCTCTCGCTGCCCTGCTGTCTCTCTCTCTCTCACTGCCCTGCTCTCTCTCACTGCCCTGCTCTCTCTCTCTCTCTCTCAGCCCTGCTCTCTCTCTATCACTGCGCGGCTCTCTCTCTCTCTCACTGCCCTGCTCTCTCTCATTACCATGTGCTCTCTCTCTCTTTCTCACTGCCCTTCTCTCTCTCTCTCTGTCTCACTGCCCTACTCTCTCTCACCACCCTCTGCTCTCTCTCTCTTTCTCACTGCCCTTCTCTCTCTCTCTCTCTCTCTCTCGCTGCCCTACTCTCTCTCTCTCTCACTGCCCTGCCTTCTCTCTCTCACTGCCCTGACCTCTCTCTCACTGCCCTGCTCTCTCTCTTTCACTGCCCTGCTCTCTCTCTCTATCTGCCGTGCTCTCTCTCACTGCCCTTCTCACTATCTCATTGCCCAGCTCTCTCTCTCTCATTGCCTTGCTCACTCTCTCTCTTGCTAGCCTGCTCTCTCTCTCTCTCTCTCTCTCATTGTCCTGCTCTCTCTCTCGCTGCCCTGCTCTCTCTCTCTCTCTCTCTCACTGACCTCTCTCTCTCTCACTGACCTGCTCTCTCTCTATCACTGCGCGGCTCTCTCTCTCTCTCACTGCCCTGCTCTCTCTCATTACCATGTGCTCTCTCTCTCTTTCTCACTGCCCTTCTCTCTCTCTCTCTGTCTCACTGCCCTACTCTCTCTCACCACCCTCTGCTCTCTCTCTCTTTCTCACTGCCCTTCTCTCTCTCTCTCTCTCTCTCGCTGCCCTACTCTCTCTCTCTCTCTCTCTCTCACTTCCCAGCTCTCTCATTCTCTCTCTCACTGCCCTGCTCTCTCTCTCTCTCTCTACCCTGTTCTCTCTCTCTCTCTCTCACTGACCTGCCCTCTCTCTCACTGCCCTGCTCTCTCTCTTTCACTGCCCTGCTCTCTCTCTCTCACTGCCCTGTTCTCTCATTCTCTCTCTCGCTGCCCTGCTCTCTCTCTCTCGCAGCCCTGCTCTCTCTCTCTCTCACTGCCCTGCCTTCTCTCTCTCACTGCCCTGACCTCTCTCTCACTGCCCTGCTCTCTCTCTTTCACTGCCCTGCTCTCTCTCTCTATCTGCCGTGCTCTCTCTCACTGCCCTTCTCACTATCTCATTGCCCAGCTCTCTCTCTCTCATTGCCTTGCTCACTCTCTCTCTTGCTAGCCTGCTCTCTCTCTCTCTCTCTCTCTCATTGTCCTGCTCTCTCTCTCGCTGCCCTGCTCTCTCTCTCTCTCTCTCTCACTGACCTCTCTCTCTCTCACTGACCTGCTCTCTCTCTATCACTGCGCGGCTCTCTCTCTCTCTCACTGCCCTGCTCTCTCTCATTACCATGTGCTCTCTCTCTCTTTCTCACTGCCCTTCTCTCTCTCTCTCTGTCTCACTGCCCTACTCTCTCTCACCACCCTCTGCTCTCTCTCTCTTTCTCACTGCCCTTCTCTCTCTCTCTCTCTCTCTCTCGCTGCCCTACTCTCTCTCTCTCTCTCTCTCACTTCCCAGCTCTCTCATTCTCTCTCTCACTGCCCTGCTCTCTCTCTCTCTCTCTACCCTGTTCTCTCTCTCTCTCTCTCACTGACCTGCCCTCTCTCTCACTGCCCTGCTCTCTCTCTTTCACTGCCCTGCTCTCTCTCTCTCACTGCCCTGTTCTCTCATTCTCTCTCTCGCTGCCCTGCTCTCTCTCTCTCGCAGCCCTGCTCTCTCTCTCTCTCACTGCCCTGCCTTCTCTCTCTCACTGCCCTGACCTCTCTCTCACTGCCCTGCTCTCTCTCTTTCACTGCCCTGCTCTCTCTCTCTATCTGCCGTGCTCTCTCTCACTGCCCTTCTCACTATCTCATTGCCCAGCTCTCTCTCTCTCATTGCCTTGCTCACTCTCTCTCTTGCTAGCCTGCTCTCTCTCTCTCTCTCTCTCTCATTGTCCTGCTCTCTCTCTCGCTGCCCTGCTCTCTCTCTCTCTCTCTCTCACTGACCTCTCTCTCTCTCACTGACCTGCTCTCTCTCTATCACTGCGCGGCTCTCTCTCTCTCTCACTGCCCTGCTCTCTCTCATTACCATGTGCTCTCTCTCTCTTTCTCACTGCCCTTCTCTCTCTCTCTCTGTCTCACTGCCCTACTCTCTCTCACCACCCTCTGCTCTCTCTCTCTTTCTCACTGCCCTTCTCTCTCTCTCTCTCTCTCTCTCGCTGCCCTACTCTCTCTCTCTCTCTCTCTCTCACTTCCCAGCTCTCTCATTCTCTCTCTCAATGCCCTGCTCTCTCTCTCTCATTGCCCTGCTCTCTATTTCTCACTGACCTGCTCTTTCTCTCATTGCGCAGATCTCTCTCTTTCACTGCCCTGCGCAGTCTCTCTATTACTGCCCTAATGTCTCTCATTGCCCTGCTTTCTCTCACTGCCCTGCGCTATTTCTCTCTCTTTCTCTCACTTCTCTTTCTCTCTCTCTCTCTCTCTTGCTGCCCTGTTCTCTCTCACTCTCATTGTCCTGCTCCCTCTCTTACTGTCCTGCTCTCTCTCACTGCCCTGCTCGCTCTCACTCTCTCACTGCCCTGCTCTAACTCTCTCTCTCTCACTGCCGTGCTTTCACTCTCGCTGCCCTGCTCTCTCTCTCTCTCTCACTGCCCTGCTCTCTCTCACTGACCTGCGCTCTCTCTCTCTCTCACTGCCCTGCTCACTCTCTCTCACAACCCTGCTCTCCCTCTATCACTGCCCGGCTCTCTCTCTCTCTCACTGCCCTGCTCTCTCTCACTACCCTGTGCTCTCTCTCTCTTTCTCACTGCCCTTCTCTCTCTCTCTCTCTGTCTCGCTGCCCTACTCTCTCTCTCTCTCACTGCCCTGCTCTCTCTCACGACCCTGTGCTCTCTCTCTCTTTCTCACTGCCCTTCTGTCTCTCTCTCTCTCACTCTCGCTGCCCTACTCTCTCTCACTGCCCTGTTGGTTCATTCTCTCTCTCGCTGCCCTGCTCTCTCTCTCTCTCTTTCACTGCCCTGCCCCCTCTCTCTCATTGCCCTGCCCTCTCTCTCACTGCCCTGCCCTCTCTCTCATTCACTGCCCTGCTCTCTCTCTCTCACTGCCCTGCTCTCTCTCTCTCTCTCACTGCCGTGCTCTCTCTCTCTCATTGCCCTGCTCTCTCTCTCTCACTGCCCTGCTCTCTCTCCCTCTCGCTAGCCTGCTCTCTCTATCTATCTCTCTCTCTTTGCCCTGCTCTCTCTCTCGCTGCCCTGAATCTCTCTCTCTCCCCCTCTCACTGCCCTCTCTCTCTCTCACTGCCCTGCTCACTCACTCTCGCTGCCCTGCTCTATCTCTCTCTCTCATTGCCCTGCTCTCTCTCTCTTTCTGCCCTGCTCTCTCTCTCTCTTTCACTCTATCTCTCTCACTGCCCTTTCTCTCTCTCATTGCCCTGCTCTCTTTCTCGCTCACTGCCCTGCTCTCTCTCTCTCATTGCCCTGCTCTCTCTCTCTCACAGCCCTTCTCTCTCTCATTGCCCTGCTCTCTCTCTCTCTCACTGCCCTGCTCTCTCTCACAGCCCTGCTCTCTTTCTCTCATTGTCCTGCCCTGCTGTCTATTTCTCACTGCCCTGCTCTCTCTCTCTATCACTGCCGTGCTTTCTCTCTCGCTGCCCTGCTGTCTCTCTCTCTCTCACTGCCCTGCTCTCTCTCACTGCCCTGCTCTCTCTCTCTCTCTCTCAGCCCTGCTCTCTCTCTATCACTGCGCGGCTCTCTCTCTCTCTCACTGCCCTGCTCTCTCTCATTACCATGTGCTCTCTCTCTCTTTCTCACTGCCCTTCTCTCTCTCTCTCTGTCTCACTGCCCTACTCTCTCTCACCACCCTCTGCTCTCTCTCTCTTTCTCACTGCCCTTCTCTCTCTCTCTCTCTCTCTCTCGCTGCCCTACTCTCTCTCTCTCTCTCTCTCTCACTTCCCAGCTCTCTCATTCTCTCTCTCACTGCCCTGCTCTCTCTCTCTCTCTCTACCCTGTTCTCTCTCTCTCTCTCTCACTGACCTGCCCTCTCTCTCACTGCCCTGACCTCTCTCTCACTGCCCTGCTCTCTCTCTTTCACTGCCCTGCTCTCTCTCTCTCACTGCCCTGTTCTCTCATTCTCTCTCTCGCTGCCCTGCTCTCTCTCTCTCGCAGCCCTGCTCTCTCTCTCTCTCACTGCCCTGCCTTCTCTCTCTCACTGCCCTGACCTCTCTCTCACTGCCCTGCTCTCTCTCTTTCACTGCCCTGCTCTCTCTCTCTATCTGCCGTGCTCTCTCTCACTGCCCTTCTCACTATCTCATTGCCCAGCTCTCTCTCTCTCATTGCCTTGCTCACTCTCTCTCTTGCTAGCCTGCTCTCTCTCTCTCTCTCTCTCTCATTGTCCTGCTCTCTCTCTCGCTGCCCTGCTCTCTCTCTCTCTCTCTCTCACTGACCTCTCTCTCTCTCACTGACCTGCTCTCTCTCTATCACTGCGCGGCTCTCTCTCTCTCTCACTGCCCTGCTCTCTCTCATTACCATGTGCTCTCTCTCTCTTTCTCACTGCCCTTCTCTCTCTCTCTCTGTCTCACTGCCCTACTCTCTCTCACCACCCTCTGCTCTCTCTCTCTTTCTCACTGCCCTTCTCTCTCTCTCTCTCTCTCTCTCGCTGCCCTACTCTCTCTCTCTCTCTCTCTCTCACTTCCCAGCTCTCTCATTCTCTCTCTCACTGCCCTGCTCTCTCTCTCTCTCTCTACCCTGTTCTCTCTCTCTCTCTCTCTCACTGACCTGCCCTCTCTCTCACTGCCCTGCTCTCTCTCTTTCACTGCCCTGCTCTCTCTCTCTCACTGCCCTGTTCTCTCATTCTCTCTCTCGCTGCCCTGCTCTCTCTCTCTCGCAGCCCTGCTCTCTCTCTCTCTCACTGCCCTGCCTTCTCTCTCTCACTGCCCTGACCTCTCTCTCACTGCCCTGCTCTCTCTCTTTCACTGCCCTGCTCTCTCTCTCTATCTGCCGTGCTCTCTCTCACTGCCCTTCTCACTATCTCATTGCCCAGCTCTCTCTCTCTCATTGCCTTGCTCACTCTCTCTCTTGCTAGCCTGCTCTCTCTCTCTCTCTCTCTCTCATTGTCCTGCTCTCTCTCTCGCTGCCCTGCTCTCTCTCTCTCTCTCTCTCACTGACCTCTCTCTCTCTCACTGACCTGCTCTCTCTCTATCACTGCGCGGCTCTCTCTCTCTCTCACTGCCCTGCTCTCTCTCATTACCATGTGCTCTCTCTCTCTTTCTCACTGCCCTTCTCTCTCTCTCTCTGTCTCACTGCCCTACTCTCTCTCACCACCCTCTGCTCTCTCTCTCTTTCTCACTGCCCTTCTCTCTCTCTCTCTCTCTCTCTCTCGCTGCCCTACTCTCTCTCTCTCTCTCTCTCTCACTTCCCAGCTCTCTCATTCTCTCTCTCACTGCCCTGCACTCTCTCTCTCTCTCTACCCTGTTCTCTCTCTCTCTCTCTCACTGACCTGCCCTCTCTCTCACTGCCCTGCTCTCTCTCTTTCACTGCCCTGCTCTCTCTCTCTCACTGCCCTGTTCTCTCATTCTCTCTCTCGCTGCCCTGCTCTCTCTCTCTCGCAGCCCTGCTCTCTCTCTCTCTCACTGCCCTGCCTTCTCTCTCTCACTGCCCTGACCTCTCTCTCACTGCCCTGCTCTCTCTCTTTCACTGCCCTGCTCTCTCTCTCTATCTGCCGTGCTCTCTCTCACTGCCCTTCTCACTATCTCATTGCCCAGCTCTCTCTCTCTCATTGCCTTGCTCACTCTCTCTCTTGCTAGCCTGCTCTCTCTCTCTCTCTCTCTCTCATTGTCCTGCTCTCTCTTTCGCTGCCCTGCTCTCTCTCTCTCTCTCTCTCTCACTGACCTCTCTCTCTCTCACTGACCTGCTCTCTCTCTCTCTCACTGCCCTGCTCTCTCTCTCTCTCATTGCCCTACTCTCTCTCGCTCACTGCCCTGCTCTCTCTCTCTCACTGCCCTTCTCTCTCTCACTGCCCTGCTCTCTCTCTCTCACTGCCCTGCTCTCTCTCACTGCCCTGCTCTCTCTCTCACTCATTGCCCTGCTCTCTATTTCTCACTGACCTGCTCTCTCTCTCTCATTGCCCAGATCTCTCTCTTTCACTGCCCTGCTCTCTCTCTCTCACTGCCCTGTTTTCTCATTCTCTCTCTCGCAGCCCTGCTCTCTCTCTCTCTCTCTCTCTCTCACTGCCCTGCCTTCTCTCTCTCACTGCCCTGACCTCTCTCTCACTGCCCTGCTCGCTCTCTTTCACTGCCCTGCTCTCTCTCTCTCTATCTTCCATGCTCTCTCTCTCTCACTGCCCTTCTCACTATCTCATTGCCCAGCTCTCTCTCTCTCATTCCACAGCTCTCTCTCTCTCTCTTGCTAGCCTGCTCTCTCTCTCTCTCTCTCTCATTGTCCTGCTCTCTCTCTCGCTGCCCTGCTCTCTCTCTCTCTCTCTCTCTCTCTCACTGCCCTCTCTCTCTCTCACTGACCTGCTCTCTCTCTCTCTCACTGCCCTGCTCTCTCTCTCTCATTGCCCTACTCTCTCTCGCTCTCTGCCCTGCTCTCTCTCTCTCACAGCCCTTCTCTCTCTCACTGCCCTGCTCTCTCTCTCTCACTGCCCTGCTCTCTCTCACTGCCCTGCTCTCTCTCTCACTCATTGCCCTGCTCTCTATTTCTCACTGACCTGCTCTCTCTCTCTCATTGCCCAGATCTCTCTCTTTCACTGCCCTGCGCACTCTCTCTCTCTCTCTCACTGTGCTGCTCTCTCACCCTCTCTCTCACTGCCCTGCTCTCTCTCTTTCACTGCCCTGCTCTCTCTCTCACTGCCCTGTTCTCTCATTCTCTCTCTCGCAGCCCTGCTCTCTCTCTCTCTCTCTCTCTCACTGCCCTGCCTTCTCTCTCTCACTGCCCTGACCTCTCTCTCACTGCCCTGCTCTCTCTCTTTCACTGCCCTGCTCTCTCTCTCTCTATCTTCCATGCTCTATCTCTCTCACACCCCTTCTCAGTATCTCATTGCCCAGCTCTCTCTCTCTCATTCCACAGCTCTCTCTCTCTCTCTTGCTAGCCTGCTCTCTCTCTCTCTCTCTCTCTCTCTCATTGTCCTGCTCTCTCTCTCGCTGCCCTGCTCTCTCTCTCTCTCTCTCACTGCCCTCTCTCTCTCTCACTGACCTGCTCTCTCTCTCTCACTGCCCTGCTCTCTCTCTCTCTCATTGCCCTACTCTCTCTCGCTCACTGCCCTGCTCTCTCTCTTTCACTGCCCTGCTCTCTCTCACTGCCCTGCTCTCTCTCTCTCTCATTGCCCTGCTCTCTATTTCTCACTGACCTGCTCTCTCTCTCTCATTGCCCAGATCTCTCTCTTTCACTGCCCTGCGCACTCTCTCTCTCTCTCTCACTGTGCTGCTCTCTCTCACTCTCTCACTGCCCTGCTCTCTCTCTCTCTCTCTCTCGCAGCCCTGCTCTCTCTCTCTCTCTCTCTGTCTCACTGCCCTGCTGTCTCTCTCTCTCATTGCCCTGCTCTCTCTTTCACTGCCCTGCTCTCTCTCTCTCTCTTACTGCCCAGATCTCCCTCTCTCTCTCACTGCCCTGCTCTCTATATCTCACTGCCCTGCTCTTTCTCTCTTTCTCATTGCCCTGATCTCTCTCCTTCACTGCCCTGCGCACTCTCGCTCTCTCTCTCTCACTGCACTGCTCTATCTCACTCTCTCACTGCCCTGCTCTCTCTCTCTCTCTCTCTCTCGCAGCCCTGCTCTCTCTCTCTCTCTCTCTCTGTCTCACTGCCCTGCTGTCTCTCTTACTGCCCAGATCTCTCTCTCTCTCTCACTTCCCTGCTCGCTCTCTCTCACTGACCCGCTATCTCTCACTCTCTCACTACCCTGCTCTCTCTCTCTCTAGCTGCCCTGCTCTCTCTTTTTCTCAGTGCCCTGCTCTCTCTCTCTCACAGCCCTGCTCTCTCTCCCCAATTCACTGCCCTGCTCTCTCTCTCTCTCTCTCACTACCCTGCACTCTCTCCCTCTCTCACCACCCTGCTCTCTCTCTCTCACTGCACTGCTCTCTCTCTCTCTCTTTCTCTCTCTCTCACTGCCTGGCTCTCTTTCTCTCTCTCAGTGCCTTGATCTCGCCCGCTCTCTCTCACTTCCCTTGCGCTCTCTCTCTCTCTCACTGCCCTGCTCTCTCTCTCTCATTGCCCTGCTCTCTCTCTCTCTCTCACTGCCCTGCTCTCTCTCTCACTGCACAGCTCTCTCTCTCACTGCCCTGCTCTCTCTCACTACGCTGTGCTCTCTCTCTCTCTCACTGCCCTTCTCTCTCTCTCCCTCTCTCGCTGCCCTACACACTCTCTCTCTCACTGACCTGCTCTCCCTCTCTCTCTCACTGCCCTGCTCTCTTTCTCACTGCCCTGCTCTGTCTTCTCTCACTGCCCTGCTATCTCTCTCTCTCTCTCTCTCTCACTGCCCTGCTCTCTCTTTTTCTCACTGCCCTGCTTTCTCTCTCACTCGCTACCTGGCTCTCTCTCTCTCTCTCTCTCACTGCCTTGCTTCTTTCTCTCTCTCTCTCTCTTTGCCCTGCTCTCTCTCCCCAATTCACTGCCCTGCTCTCTCTCTCTCTCTCACTACCCTGCACTCTCTCCCTCTCTCACCACCCTGCTCTCTCTCTCTCACTGTACTGCTCTCTCTCTCTCTCTTTCTCTCTCTCTCGCTGCCTGGCTCTCTTTCTCTCTCTCAGTGCCTTGCTCTCTTTCTCTCTCTCACTGCCCTGCGCTCTCTCTCTCCCTCTCTCGCTGTCCTACACTCTCTCTCTCTCACTGACCTGCTCTCTCTCTCTCCCTCACTGCCCTGCTTTCTTTCTCACTGCCCTGCTCTGTCTTCTCTCACTGCCCTGCTCTCTCTCTCTCTCTCTCTCTCTCACTGCCCTGCCCTCTCTCTCTTACTGCCCTGCTGTCTCTCATTGCCCTGCTCTCTCCCTGCCCTGCGCTGTCTCTCTCTCTTTCTCTCACTGCTCTGCTCTCTCTCTCGCTCTCTTGCTGCCCTGCACTCTATCTCTCTCACTGTCCCTCTCTCTCTCTTACAGTCCTGCTCTCTCTCACTGCGCTGCTCTCTTCTCTCTCACTGCCGTGCTTTCTCTCTCGCTGCCCTGCTCTCTCTCTCTCACTGCCCTGCTCTCTCTCTCTCACTGCCCTGCTCTCTCGCTCTCTCTCACAGCCCTGCTCTCTCTCTATTAATGCCCGGCTCTCTCTCTCTCTCTCTCACTGCCCTGCTCTCTCTCATTGCCACGTGCTTCTCTCTCTTTCTTACTGCCCTTCTCTCTCTGTCTCGCTACCCTACTCTCTCTCTCTCTCACCGCCCTGCTCTCTCTCACCACCCTGTGCTCTCTCTCTCTTTCTCACTGCCCTTCTGTCTCTCTCTCTCTCACTCTCGCTGCCCTACTCTCTCTCACTGCCCTGTTCGCACATTCTCTCTCTCACTGACCTGCTCTCTCTCTCTCTCTCTCTCTCTCGCTGCCCTGCACTCTCTCTCGCTCACTGCCCTGCCCTCTCTCTCACTGCCCTGCTCTCTCTCTCTCACTGCCCTGCTCTCTCTCTCTCATTGCCCTGCTCTCTCTCTCTCACTGCCCTGCTCTCTCTCTCTCGCTAGCCTGCTCTCTCTACCTCTCTCTCTCTCATTGCCCTGCTCTCTCTCTCGCTGCCCTGCTCTCTCTATCACTCTCTCTCTCACTGCCCTCTCTCTCTCTCACTGACTTGCACTCTCTCTCTCACTTCCCTGCTCTCTCTCTCTCTCCCTTTGCCCTGCTCTCTCTCTCTCACTGCCATGCTCTCTCTCTCTTACTGCCCTGCTCTCTCGCATTGCCCTGCTCTCTCTCACTGCCCTGCGCCTCTCTCTCTCTTTCTCTCACTGCTCTGCTCTCTCTCTCTCCCTTTTGCTGCCCTGCTCTCTCTCTCTCACTGTCCTGCTCTGTCTCTTACTGTCCTGTTCTGTTTCACTGCCCTGTTCTCTCTCTCACTGCCCTGCCCTCTCTCTCAGTGCTCTGCTCTCTCTCTCTCCCTCTGCCCTGCTCTCTCTCTCTTTCTCTCACTGCCCTGCTCTCTCTCTCTCTCGCTGCCCAGCTCTCCCTCTCTCGCTTCCCTGCTCTCGCTCATTGCCCTGCGCTCTCTCTCACTCACTGCCCTGCGCTCTTTCTCTCTCACTGCCCTGCGCTCTCTATCTCTCTCTCACTGCCCTGCTCTCTCTCTCTCTCACAGCCCTGCTCTCTCTCTCTCTCTCGCTGCCCTGCTCTATCTCTCTCGCTCACTGGCCTGCCCTCTCTTTCACTGCCCTGCTCTCTCTCTCACTGCTCTGCTCTCTCTTTCACTGCCCTGCTCTCTTTCTCTCTCACTCACCTGCTCTCTCTCTCACTGCCCTGCTCTCTCTCTCTCACTGCCCTGCTCTCTCTCTCTCACTGCCCTTCTCTCTCTCTCTCTCGCTGCCCTGCTCTCTCTCTCTCCCTGTCATTGCCCTGCTCTCTCTCTCTTGCTGCCCTGCTCTCTCTCTCTCTCTTTCAGTCTCTCTCTCTCTCTCACTTCCCTCTCTCTCTCTCATTGACCTGCTCTCTTTCTCTCTCACTGCCCTGCTCGCTCTCTCTCATTGCCCTGCTCTCTCTCTCACAGCCCTACTCTCTCTCAGTGCCCAGCTCTCTCTCTCTCACTGCCCTGCTCTCTCTCACTGCCCTGCTCTCTCTCTCTCTCTCATTGCCCTGCTCTCTTTCACTTCCCTGCTCTCTCTTTCTCTCTCTCACTGCCCTCTCTCTCTCTCTTCTCTTACTGCCCAGCTCTCTCTCCCTCTCTCTCTCACTGCCCTGCTCTCTATTTCTCACTGCCCTGCTCTCTCTCTCTCTCATTGCCCTGATCTCTCTCTTTCACTGCCCTGCGCAATCTCTCTCTCTCACTGCGCTGCTCTCTCTCACTCTCTCACTGCCCTGCTGTCTCTCTCTCTCATTGCCCTGCTCTCTCTTTCACTATCCTGCTCTCTCTCTCTCTTACTGCCCAGATCTCTCTCTCTCTCTCACTGCCCTGCTCTCTCTCTCTCTCTTACTGCCCTGCTCTCTCTTTCTCTCTCTCTCACTGCCCTACTCTCTCTCTCTCACTGCCCTGCTCTCTCACTGCCCTGCTCTTTCTCTCTCTTCTCTCACTGCCCTGCTCTCTCTCTCTCACTGCCCTACTCTCTCTCTCTCACTGCCCTGCACTCTCTCCCTCTCTCTCTCTCACTGCCCTGCTCTCTTTCTCTTACTGCCCTGCTCTCTCTCATTGCCCGGCTCTGTCTCACTGCCCTGCGCCTCTCTCTCTCTTTCTCTCACTGCTCTGCTCTCTCTCTCTCCCTTTTGCTGCCCTGCTCTCTCTCTCTCTCACTGTCCTGCTCTCTCTCTTACTGTCCTGTTCTGTTTCACTGCCCTGTTCTCTCTCTCACTGCGCTGCGCTCTCACTCTCTCCCTCTCTCTCAGTGCTCTGCTCTCTCTCTCTCCCTCTGCCCTGCTCTCTCTCTCTTTCTCTCACTGCCCTGCTCTCTCTCTCTCTCGCTGCCCAGCTCTCCCTCTCTCGCTTCCCTGCTCTCGCTCATTGCCCTGCGCTCTCTCTCACTCACTGCCCTGCGCTCTTTCTCTCTCACTGCCCTGCGCTCTCTATCTCTCTCTCACTGCCCTGCTCTCTCTCTCTCTCACAGCCCTGCTCTCTCTCTCTCTCTCGCTGCCCTGCTCTATCTCTCTCGCTCACTGGCCTGCCCTCTCTTTCACTGCCCTGCTCTCTCTCTCACTGCTCTGCTCTCTCTTTCACTGCCCTGCTCTCTTTCTCTCTCACTCACCTGCTCTCTCTCTCACTGCCCTGCTCTCTCTCTCTCACTGCCCTGCTCTCTCTCTCTCACTGCCCTTCTCTCTCTCTCTCTCGCTGCCCTGCTCTCTCTCTCTCCCTGTCATTGCCCTGCTCTCTCTCTCTTGCTGCCCTGCTCTCTCTCTCTCTCTTTCAGTCTCTCTCTCTCTCTCACTTCCCTCTCTCTCTCTCATTGACCTGCTCTCTTTCTCTCTCACTGCCCTGCTCGCTCTCTCTCATTGCCCTGCTCTCTCTCTCTCACAGCCCTACTCTCTCTCAGTGCCCAGCTCTCTCTCTCTCACTGCCCTGCTCTCTCTCACTGCCCTGCTCTCTCTCTCTCTCTCATTGCCCTGCTCTCTTTCACTTCCCTGCTCTCTCTTTCTCTCTCTCACTGCCCTCTCTCTCTCTCTTCTCTTACTGCCCAGCTCTCTCTCCCTCTCTCTCTCACTGCCCTGCTCTCTATTTCTCACTGCCCTGCTCTCTCTCTCTCTCATTGCCCTGATCTCTCTCTTTCACTGCCCTGCGCAATCTCTCTCTCTCACTGCGCTGCTCTCTCTCACTCTCTCACTGCCCTGCTGTCTCTCTCTCTCATTGCCCTGCTCTCTCTTTCACTATCCTGCTCTCTCTCTCTCTTACTGCCCAGATCTCTCTCTCTCTCTCACTGCCCTGCTCTCTCTCTCTCTCTTACTGCCCTGCTCTCTCTTTCTCTCTCTCTCACTGCCCTACTCTCTCTCTCTCACTGCCCTGCTCTCTCACTGCCCTGCTCTTTCTCTCTCTTCTCTCACTGCCCTGCTCTCTCTCTCTCACTGCCCTACTCTCTCTCTCTCACTGCCCTGCACTCTCTCCCTCTCTCTCTCTCACTGCCCTGCTCTCTTTCTCTTACTGCCCTGCTCTCTCTCATTGCCCGGCTCTGTCTCACTGCCCTGCGCCTCTCTCTCTCTTTCTCTCACTGCTCTGCTCTCTCTCTCTCCCTTTTGCTGCCCTGCTCTCTCTCTCTCTCACTGTCCTGCTCTCTCTCTTACTGTCCTGTTCTGTTTCACTGCCCTGTTCTCTCTCTCACTGCGCTGCGCTCTCACTCTCTCCCTCTCTCTCAGTGCTCTGCTCTCTCTCTGCCCTGCTCTCTCTCTCTTTCTCTCACTGCCCTGCTCTCTCTCTCTCGCTGCCCAGCTCTCCCTCTCTTGCTTCCCTGCTCTCGCTCATTGCCCTGCGCTCTCTCTCACTCACTGCCCTGCGCTCTTTCTCTCTCACTGCCCTGCGCTCTCTCTCTCTCTCTCACTGCCCTGCTCTCTCTCTCTCTCTCGCTGTCCTGCTCTATCTCTCTCACTCACTGCCCTGCCCTCTCTTTCACTGCCCTGCTCTCTCTCTCACTGCCCTGCTCTCTCTTTCACTGCCCTGCTCTCTTTCTCTCTCACTCACCTGCTCTCTCTCTCACTGCCCTGCTCTCTCTCTCTCACTGCCCTGCTCTCTCTCTCTCACTGCCCTTCTCTCTCTCTCTCGCTGCCCTGCTCTCTCTCTCTCCCTGTCATTGCCCTGCTCTCTCTCTCTTGCTGCCCTGCTCTCTCTCTTTCTCTCTCTTTCACTCTCTCTCTCTCTCTCACTCACTGCCCTCTCTCTCTCTCATTGCCCTGCTCTCTCTCTCTCACTGCCCTGCTCTCTATTTCTCACTGCCCTGCTCTCTCTCTCTCATTGCCCTGATCTCACACTTTCACAGCCCTGCGCACTCTCTCTCTCTCTCTCACTGCGCTGCTCTCTCTCACTCTCTCACTGCCCTGCTCTCTCTCTCTCTCTCTCTCTCATTGCCCTGCTCTCTCTCTCTCACTGCCCTGCTCTCTCTCTCTCTCACTGCCCTGCTCTCTCTCCCCCTCTCGCTGCCCTGCTCTCTCTCTCTCTCTCTCTCTCTCACTGCCCTGCTGTCTCTCTCTCTCTCATTGCCCTGCTCTCTCTTTCACTACCCTGCTCACTCTCTCTCTTACTGCCCAGATCTCTCTCTATCTCTCACTGCCCTGCTCTCTATCTCTCACTGCCCTGCTCACTCTCTCTCTCTCATTGCCCTGATCTCGCTCTTTCACTGCCCTGCTCTGTCTCTCTCGCTAGCCTGCTCTCTCTATCTCTCTCTCTCTCATTGCCCTTCTCTCTCTTTCGCTGCCCTGCTCTCTCTCTCTCTCTCTCTCTCTCTCACTGCCCTCTCTCTCTCTCACTGCCCTGCTCTCTTTCTCTCTGTCTCTCTGCCCTGCTCTCTCTCTCTCGCTCACTGCCCTGCTCTCTCTCTCTCTCACTGCCCTGCTCTCTCCCTCTCGCTCACTGCCCTGCTCTCTCTCTCACTGCCCTACTCTCTCTCTCTCACTGCCCTGCTCTCTCACTGCCCTGCTATTTCTCTCTCTCTTCTCTCACTGCCCTGCTCTCTCTCTCTCACTGCCCTACTCGCTCTCTCTCACTGCCCTGCTCTCTGTCATTGCACTGCTCTCTCTCACTGCCCTGCCCCTCTCTCTCTCTTTCTCTCACTGCTCTGCTCTCTCTCTCTCTCTCTTTTGCTGCCCTGCTCTCTCTCTTTCTCTCACTGTCCTGCACTCTCTCTTACTGTCCTGCTCTCTCTCACTGCCCTGTTCTCTCTCTCACTGCGCTGCGCTCTCTCTCTCTCTCCCTCTCTCTCACTGCTCTGCTCTCTCTCTCTCTCCCCTGCTCTCTCTCTCTCTTTCTCTCACTGCCCTGCTCTCTCTCTCTCGCTGACCAGCTCTCCCTCTCTCGCTTCAATGCTCTCGCTCATTGCCCTTTGCTCTCTCTCTCTCTCTCACTGCCCTGCACTCTTTCTCTCTCACTGCTCTGCTCTCTCTATCTCTCTCTCACTGCCCTGCTCTCTCTGTCTCACTGCCTTGCTCTCTCTCTCTCACTGCCCTGCTCTATCTCTCTCTCTCTCTCACTGCCCTGCCCTCTCTCTCACTGACCTGCTCTATATCTCACTGCCCTGCTCTCTCTTTCACTGCCCTGCTCTCTTTCTCTCTCACTCACCTGCTCTCTCTCTCTCACTGCCCTGCTCTCTCTCTCTCATTTCCCTGCTCTCTCTCACTGCGCTGCTCTCTCTCTCTCTCTCACTGTCCTGCTCTCTCTCTCTCTCATTGCCCTAATCTCTCTTTCATTGTGCTGCGCTCTCTCTCTCTCTCGCACTGCCCTTCTCTCTCTCCCGCTCTCACTGCCCTGCTCTCTTTCTCTCTCACTGCCCTCTCTCTCTCTGTTACTGCCCAGATCTCTCTCTCTCTCTCACTGCCCTGCTCTCTATCTCTCAATGCCCTGCTCTCTTTCTCTCTCATTGCCCTGCTCTCTCTCTCTCACTGCCTTGCCCTCTCTCTCTCTCTCACTGCCCTGCTCTCTCTCTCTCTCATTGCCCTGATCTCACTCTTTCTCTGCCCTGTGCTTTCTCTCTCTCTCTTTATCTCTCACTGCACTGCTCTCTCTCACTGCCCTGCTCTCTCTCTCTCTGTCTCTTGCTGCCATGGTCTCTCTCTCTCTCTCTCTCTCTCTCTCTCACTGCCCTGCTCTCTCTCTCTCTCTCATTGCCCTGCTCTCTCTTTCAGTGCCCTGCTCTCTCTCTCTCTCTCACTGCCCTCTCTCTCTCTTACTGACCAGATCTCTCTCTCTCTCTCACTGCCCTGCTCTCTATCTCTCACTGCCCTGCTCTCTCTCTCTCACTCTCATTGCCCTGATCTCGCTCTTTCACTGCCCTGCGCTCACTCTCTCTCTCTCTCTCTTCCCTGCTATCTCTCACTCTCTCTCTCTCTCTCTCTCTCTCACTGCCCTGCTTTCTCTCTCTCTCACTGCCCAGATTTCTCTCTCTCTCATTGCCTTGCTTTATTCTCTGAATCTTTCTCTCACTGCCCTGCTCTCTCTCCCCTTTCACTGCCCTGCTCTCTCTCTCTCTCTCTCACTGCCCTGCTCTCTCTCACTGCCCTGCTCTCTCTCTCTCTCTCTCTCACACACTGCCCTGCTTTCTCTCTCACTCACTGCCTTGCTCTCTTTCTCTCTGTCTCTCTGCCCTGCTCTCTCTCTCGCTCACTGCCCTGCTCTCTCTCTCTCTCACTGCCCTGCTCTCTCTCTCTCGCTCACTGCCCTGCTCTCTCTCTCACTGCCCTACTCTCTCCCTCTCACTGCCCTGCTCTCTCTCATTGCTCTGCTCTCTCTCACTGCCCTGCGCCTCTCTCTCTCTTTCTCTCACTGCTCTGCTCTCTCTCTCTCTCTCTTTTGCTGCCCTGCTCTCTCTCTTTCTCTCACTGTCCTGCTCTCTCTCTTACTGTCCTGCTCTCTCTCACTGCCCTGTTCTCTCTCTCACTGCGCTGCGCTCTCTCTCTCTCCCTCTCTCTCACTGCTCTGCTCTCTCTCTCTCTCCCCTGCTCTCTCTCTCTCTTTCTCTCGCTGCCCTGTTCTCTCTCTCTCGCTGCCCAGCTCTCCCTCACTCGCTTCAATGCTCGCGCTCATTGCCCTGCGCTCTCTCTCTCTCTCTCACTGCCCTGCACTCTTTCTCTCTCACTGCCCTGCTCTCTCTGTCTCACTGCCTTGCTCTCTCTCTCTCGCTGCCCTGCTCTATCTCTCTCTCTCTCTCACTGCCCTGCCCTCTCTCTCACTGCCCTGCTCTATATCTCACTGCCCTGCTCTCTCTTTCACTGCCCTGCTCTCTTTCTCTCTCACTCACCTGCTCTCTCTCTCTCACTGCCCTGCTCTCTCTCTCTCACTGCCCTTCTCTCTCTCTCTCGCTGCCCTGCTCTCTCTCTCCCTCTGTCATTGCGCTGCTCTCTCTCTCTCATGCTGCCCTGCTCTCTCTCTCTCTCTTTCAGTCTCTCTCTCTCTCTCACTTCCCTCTCTCTCTCTCATTGACCTGCTCTCTTTCTCTCTCACTGCCCTGCTCTCTCTCTCTCATTGCCCTGCTCTCTCTCTCTCACTGCCCTGCCCTCTCTCACTCTCACTGCGCTGCTCTCTCTCTCTCTCACTGCCCTACTCTCTCTCTCTCTCATTGCCCTGATCTCTCTCTCTCACTGCCCTGCTCTCTCTCTCTCATTGCCCTGCTCTCTATTTCTCACTGACCTGCTCTTTCTCTCATTGCGCAGATCTCTCTCTTTCACTGCCCTGCGCAGTCTCTCTATTACTGCCCTAATGTCTCTCATTGCCCTACTTTCTCTCACTGCCCTGCGCTATTTCTCTCTCTTTCTCTCACTTCTCTTTCTCTCTCTCTCTCTCTCTTGCTGCCCTGTTCTCTCTCACTCTCATTGTCCTGCTCCCTCTCTTACTGTCCTGCTCTCTCTCACTGCCCTGCTCGCTCTCACTCTCTCACTGCCCTGCTCTAACTCTCTCTCTCTCACTGCCGTGCTTTCACTCTCGCTGCCCTGCTCTCTCTCTCTCTCTCACTGCCCTGCTCTCTCTCACTGACCTGCGCTCTCTCTCTCTCTCACTGCCCTGCTCACTCTCTCTCACAACCCTGCTCTCCCTCTATCACTGCCCGGCTCTCTCTCTCTCTCACTGCCCTGCTCTCTCTCACTACCCTGTGCTCTCTCTCTCTTTCTCACTGCCCTTCTCTCTCTCTCTCTCTGTCTCGCTGCCCTACTCTCTCTCTCTCTCACTGCCCTGCTCTCTCTCACGACCCTGTGCTCTCTCTCTCTTTCTCACTGCCCTTCTGTCTCTCTCTCTCTCACTCTCGCTGCCCTACTCTCTCTCACTGCCCTGTTGGTTCATTCTCTCTCTCGCTGCCCTGCTCTCTCTCTCTCTCTTTCACTGCCCTGCCCCCTCTCTCTCATTGCCCTGCCCTCTCTCTCACTGCCCTGCCCTCTCTCTCATTCACTGCCCTGCTCTCTCTCTCTCACTGCCCTGCTCTCTCTCTCTCTCTCACTGCCGTGCTCTCTCTCTCTCATTGCCCTGCTCTCTCTCTCTCACTGCCCTGCTCTCTCTCTCTCTCGCTAGCCTGCTCTCTCTATCTATCTCTCTCTCTTTGCCCTGCTCTCTCTCTCGCTGCCCTGAATCTCTCTCTCTCCCCCTCTCACTGCCCTCTCTCTCTCTCACTGCCCTGCTCACTCACTCTCGCTGCCCTGCTCTATCTCTCTCTCTCATTGCCCTGCTCTCTCTCTCTTTCTGCCCTGCTCTCTCTCTCTCTTTCACTCTATCTCTCTCACTGCCCTTTCTCTCTCTCATTGCCCTGCTCTCTTTCTCGCTCACTGCCCTGCTCTCTCTCTCTCATTGCCCTGCTCTCTCTCTCTCACAGCCCTTCTCTCTCTCATTGCCCTGCTCTCTCTCTCTCTCACTGCCCTGCTCTCTCTCACAGCCCTGCTCTCTTTCTCTCATTGTCCTGCCCTGCTGTCTATTTCTCACTGCCCTGCTCTCTCTCTCTATCACTGCCGTGCTTTCTCTCTCGCTGCCCTGCTGTCTCTCTCTCTCTCATTGCCCTGCTCTCTCTCACTGCCCTGCTCTCTCTCTCTCTCTCTCAGCCCTGCTCTCTCTCTATCACTGCGCGGCTCTCTCTCTCTCTCACTGCCCTGCTCTCTCTCATTACCATGTGCTCTCTCTCTCTTTCTCACTGCCCTTCTCTCTCTCTCTGTCTCACTGCCCTACTCTCTCTCACCACCCTCTGCTCTCTCTCTCTTTCTCACTGCCCTTCTCTCTCTCTCTCTCTCTCTCTCGCTGCCCTACTCTCTCTCTCTCTCACTGCCCTGCCTTCTCTCTCTCACTGCCCTGACCTCTCTCTCACTGCCCTGCTCTCTCTCTTTCACTGCCCTGCTCTCTCTCTCTATCTGCCGTGCTCTCTCTCACTGCCCTTCTCACTATCTCATTGCCCAGCTCTCTCTCTCTCATTGCCTTGCTCACTCTCTCTCTTGCTAGCCTGCTCTCTCTCTCTCTCTCTCTCTCATTGTCCTGCTCTCTCTCTCGCTGCCCTGCTCTCTCTCTCTCTCTCTCTCACTGACCTCTCTCTCTCTCACTGACCTGCTCTCTCTCTATCACTGCGCGGCTCTCTCTCTCTCTCACTGCCCTGCTCTCTCTCATTACCATGTGCTCTCTCTCTCTTTCTCACTGCCCTTCTCTCTCTCTCTCTGTCTCACTGCCCTACTCTCTCTCACCACCCTCTGCTCTCTCTCTCTTTCTCACTGCCCTTCTCTCTCTCTCTCTCTCTCTCGCTGCCCTACTCTCTCTCTCTCTCTCTCTCTCACTTCCCAGCTCTCTCATTCTCTCTCTCACTGCCCTGCTCTCTCTCTCTCTCTCTACCCTGTTCTCTCTCTCTCTCTCTCACTGACCTGCCCTCTCTCTCACTGCCCTGCTCTCTCTCTTTCACTGCCCTGCTCTCTCTCTCTCACTGCCCTGTTCTCTCATTCTCTCTCTCGCTGCCCTGCTCTCTCTCTCTCGCAGCCCTGCTCTCTCTCTCTCTCACTGCCCTGCCTTCTCTCTCTCACTGCCCTGACCTCTCTCTCACTGCCCTGCTCTCTCTCTTTCACTGCCCTGCTCTCTCTCTCTATCTGCCGTGCTCTCTCTCACTGCCCTTCTCACTATCTCATTGCCCAGCTCTCTCTCTCTCATTGCCTTGCTCACTCTCTCTCTTGCTAGCCTGCTCTCTCTCTCTCTCTCTCTCTCATTGTCCTGCTCTCTCTCTCGCTGCCCTGCTCTCTCTCTCTCTCTCTCTCACTGACCTCTCTCTCTCTCACTGACCTGCTCTCTCTCTCTCTCACTGCCCTGCTCTCTCTCTCTCTCATTGCCCTACTCTCTCTCGCTCACTGCCCTGCTCTCTCTCTCTCACTGCCCTTCTCTCTCTCACTGCCCTGCTCTCTCTCTCTCACTGCCCTGCTCTCTCTCACTGCCCTGCTCTCTCTCTCACTCATTGCCCTGCTCTCTATTTCTCACTGACCTGCTCTCTCTCTCTCATTGCCCAGATCTCTCTCTTTCACTGCCCTGCTCTCTCTCTCTCACTGCCCTGTTTTCTCATTCTCTCTCTCGCAGCCCTGCTCTCTCTCTCTCTCTCTCTCTCTCACTGCCCTGCCTTCTCTCTCTCACTGCCCTGACCTCTCTCTCACTGCCCTGCTCGCTCTCTTTCACTGCCCTGCTCTCTCTCTCTCTATCTTCCATGCTCTCTCTCTCTCTCACTGCCCTTCTCACTATCTCATTGCCCAGCTCTCTCTCTCTCATTCCACAGCTCTCTCTCTCTCTCTTGCTAGCCTGCTCTCTCTCTCTCTCTCTCTCATTGTCCTGCTCTCTCTCTCGCTGCCCTGCTCTCTCTCTCTCTCTCTCTCTCTCACTGCCCTCTCTCTCTCTCACTGACCTGCTCTCTCTCTCTCTCACTGCCCTGCTCTCTCTCTCTCATTGCCCTACTCTCTCTCGCTCTCTGCCCTGCTCTCTCTCTCTCACAGCCCTTCTCTCTCTCACTGCCCTGCTCTCTCTCTCTCACTGCCCTGCTCTCTCTCACTGCCCTGCTCTCTCTCTCACTCATTGCCCTGCTCTCTATTTCTCACTGACCTGCTCTCTCTCTCTCATTGCCCAGATCTCTCTCTTTCACTGCCCTGCGCACTCTCTCTCTCTCTCTCACTGTGCTGCTCTCTCACCCTCTCTCTCACTGCCCTGCTCTCTCTCTTTCACTGCCCTGCTCTCTCTCTCTCACTGCCCTGTTCTCTCATTCTCTCTCTCGCAGCCCTGCTCTCTCTCTCTCTCTCTCTCTCACTGCCCTGCCTTCTCTCTCTCACTGCCCTGACCTCTCTCTCACTGCCCTGCTCTCTCTCTTTCACTGCCCTGCTCTCTCTCTCTCTATCTTCCATGCTCTATCTCTCTCACACCCCTTCTCAGTATCTCATTGCCCAGCTCTCTCTCTCTCATTCCACAGCTCTCTCTCTCTCTCTTGCTAGCCTGCTCTCTCTCTCTCTCTCTCTCTCTCTCATTGTCCTGCTCTCTCTCTCGCTGCCCTGCTCTCTCTCTCTCTCTCTCACTGCCCTCTCTCTCTCTCACTGACCTGCTCTCTCTCTCTCACTGCCCTGCTCTCTCTCTCTCTCATTGCCCTACTCTCTCTCGCTCACTGCCCTGCTCTCTCTCTTTCACTGCCCTGCTCTCTCTCACTGCCCTGCTCTCTCTCTCTCTCATTGCCCTGCTCTCTATTTCTCACTGACCTGCTCTCTCTCTCTCATTGCCCAGATCTCTCTCTTTCACTGCCCTGCGCACTCTCTCTCTCTCTCTCACTGTGCTGCTCTCTCTCACTCTCTCACTGCCCTGCTCTCTCTCTCTCTCTCTCTCGCAGCCCTGCTCTCTCTCTCTCTCTCTCTGTCTCACTGCCCTGCTGTCTCTCTCTCTCATTGCCCTGCTCTCTCTTTCACTGCCCTGCTCTCTCTCTCTCTCTTACTGCCCAGATCTCCCTCTCTCTCTCACTGCCCTGCTCTCTATATCTCACTGCCCTGCTCTTTCTCTCTTTCTCATTGCCCTGATCTCTCTCCTTCACTGCCCTGCGCACTCTCGCTCTCTCTCTCTCACTGCACTGCTCTATCTCACTCTCTCACTGCCCTGCTCTCTCTCTCTCTCTCTCTCTCGCAGCCCTGCTCTCTCTCTCTCTCTCTGTCTCACTGCCCTGCTGTCTCTCTTACTGCCCAGATCTCTCTCTCTCTCTCACTTCCCTGCTCGCTCTCTCTCACTGACCCGCTATCTCTCACTCTCTCACTACCCTGCTCTCTCTCTCTCTAGCTGCCCTGCTCTCTCTTTTTCTCAGTGCCCTGCTCTCTCTCTCTCACAGCCCTGCTCTCTCTCCCCAATTCACTGCCCTGCTCTCTCTCTCTCTCTCTCACTACCCTGCACTCTCTCCCTCTCTCACCACCCTGCTCTCTCTCTCTCACTGCACTGCTCTCTCTCTCTCTCTTTCTCTCTCTCTCACTGCCTGGCTCTCTTTCTCTCTCTCAGTGCCTTGATCTCGCCCGCTCTCTCTCACTTCCCTTGCGCTCTCTCTCTCTCTCACTGCCCTGCTCTCTCTCTCTCATTGCCCTGCTCTCTCTCTCTCTCTCACTGCCCTGCTCTCTCTCTCACTGCACAGCTCTCTCTCTCACTGCCCTGCTCTCTCTCACTACGCTGTGCTCTCTCTCTCTCTCACTGCCCTTCTCTCTCTCTCCCTCTCTCGCTGCCCTACACACTCTCTCTCTCACTGACCTGCTCTCCCTCTCTCTCTCACTGCCCTGCTCTCTTTCTCACTGCCCTGCTCTGTCTTCTCTCACTGCCCTGCTATCTCTCTCTCTCTCTCTCTCTCACTGCCCTGCTCTCTCTTTTTCTCACTGCCCTGCTTTCTCTCTCTCTCGCTGCCTGGCTCTCTCTCTCTCTCTCTCTCACTGCCTTGCTTCTTTCTCTCTCTCTCTCTCTTTGCCCTGCTCTCTCTCCCCAATTCACTGCCCTGCTCTCTCTCTCTCTCTCTCACTACCCTGCACTCTCTCCCTCTCTCACCACCCTGCTCTCTCTCTCTCACTGTACTGCTCTCTCTCTCTCTCTTTCTCTCTCTCTCGCTGCCTGGCTCTCTTTCTCTCTCTCAGTGCCTTGCTCTCTTTCTCTCTCTCACTGCCCTGCGCTCTCTCTCTCCCTCTCTCGCTGTCCTACACTCTCTCTCTCTCACTGACCTGCTCTCTCTCTCTCCCTCACTGCCCTGCTTTCTTTCTCACTGCCCTGCTCTGTCTTCTCTCACTGCCCTGCTCTCTCTCTCTCTCTCTCTCTCTCTCACTGCCCTGCCCTCTCTCTCTTACTGCCCTGCTGTCTCTCATTGCCCTGCTCTCTCCCTGCCCTGCGCTGTCTCTCTCTCTTTCTCTCACTGCTCTGCTCTCTCTCTCGCTCTCTTGCTGCCCTGCACTCTATCTCTCTCACTGTCCCTCTCTCTCTCTTACAGTCCTGCTCTCTCTCACTGCGCTGCTCTCTTCTCTCTCACTGCCGTGCTTTCTCTCTCGCTGCCCTGCTCTCTCTCTCTCACTGCCCTGCTCTCTCTCTCTCACTGCCCTGCTCTCTCGCTCTCTCTCACAGCCCTGCTCTCTCTCTATTAATGCCCGGCTCTCTCTCTCTCTCTCTCACTGCCCTGCTCTCTCTCATTGCCACGTGCTTCTCTCTCTTTCTTACTGCCCTTCTCTCTCTGTCTCGCTACCCTACTCTCTCTCTCTCTCACCGCCCTGCTCTCTCTCACCACCCTGTGCTCTCTCTCTCTTTCTCACTGCCCTTCTGTCTCTCTCTCTCTCACTCTCGCTGCCCTACTCTCTCTCACTGCCCTGTTCGCACATTCTCTCTCTCACTGACCTGCTCTCTCTCTCTCTCTCTCTCTCTCGCTGCCCTGCACTCTCTCTCGCTCACTGCCCTGCCCTCTCTCTCACTGCCCTGCTCTCTCTCTCTCACTGCCCTGCTCTCTCTCTCTCATTGCCCTGCTCTCTCTCTCTCACTGCCCTGCTCTCTCTCTCTCGCTAGCCTGCTCTCTCTACCTCTCTCTCTCTCATTGCCCTGCTCTCTCTCTCGCTGCCCTGCTCTCTCTATCACTCTCTCTCTCACTGCCCTCTCTCTCTCTCACTGACTTGCACTCTCTCTCTCACTTCCCTGCTCTCTCTCTCTCTCCCTTTGCCCTGCTCTCTCTCTCTCACTGCCATGCTCTCTCTCTCTTACTGCCCTGCTCTCTCGCATTGCCCTGCTCTCTCTCACTGCCCTGCGCCTCTCTCTCTCTTTCTCTCACTGCTCTGCTCTCTCTCTCTCCCTTTTGCTGCCCTGCTCTCTCTCTCTCACTGTCCTGCTCTGTCTCTTACTGTCCTGTTCTGTTTCACTGCCCTGTTCTCTCTCTCACTGCCCTGCCCTCTCTCTCAGTGCTCTGCTCTCTCTCTCTCCCTCTGCCCTGCTCTCTCTCTCTTTCTCTCACTGCCCTGCTCTCTCTCTCTCTCGCTGCCCAGCTCTCCCTCTCTCGCTTCCCTGCTCTCGCTCATTGCCCTGCGCTCTCTCTCACTCACTGCCCTGCGCTCTTTCTCTCTCACTGCCCTGCGCTCTCTATCTCTCTCTCACTGCCCTGCTCTCTCTCTCTCTCACAGCCCTGCTCTCTCTCTCTCTCTCGCTGCCCTGCTCTATCTCTCTCGCTCACTGGCCTGCCCTCTCTTTCACTGCCCTGCTCTCTCTCTCACTGCTCTGCTCTCTCTTTCACTGCCCTGCTCTCTTTCTCTCTCACTCACCTGCTCTCTCTCTCACTGCCCTGCTCTCTCTCTCTCACTGCCCTGCTCTCTCTCTCTCACTGCCCTTCTCTCTCTCTCTCTCGCTGCCCTGCTCTCTCTCTCTCCCTGTCATTGCCCTGCTCTCTCTCTCTTGCTGCCCTGCTCTCTCTCTCTCTCTTTCAGTCTCTCTCTCTCTCTCACTTCCCTCTCTCTCTCTCATTGACCTGCTCTCTTTCTCTCTCACTGCCCTGCTCGCTCTCTCTCATTGCCCTGCTCTCTCTCTCTCACAGCCCTACTCTCTCTCAGTGCCCAGCTCTCTCTCTCTCACTGCCCTGCTCTCTCTCACTGCCCTGCTCTCTCTCTCTCTCTCATTGCCCTGCTCTCTTTCACTTCCCTGCTCTCTCTTTCTCTCTCTCACTGCCCTCTCTCTCTCTCTTCTCTTACTGCCCAGCTCTCTCTCCCTCTCTCTCTCACTGCCCTGCTCTCTATTTCTCACTGCCCTGCTCTCTCTCTCTCTCATTGCCCTGATCTCTCTCTTTCACTGCCCTGCGCAATCTCTCTCTCTCACTGCGCTGCTCTCTCTCACTCTCTCACTGCCCTGCTGTCTCTCTCTCTCATTGCCCTGCTCTCTCTTTCACTATCCTGCTCTCTCTCTCTCTTACTGCCCAGATCTCTCTCTCTCTCTCACTGCCCTGCTCTCTCTCTCTCTCTTACTGCCCTGCTCTCTCTTTCTCTCTCTCTCACTGCCCTACTCTCTCTCTCTCACTGCCCTGCTCTCTCACTGCCCTGCTCTTTCTCTCTCTTCTCTCACTGCCCTGCTCTCTCTCTCTCACTGCCCTACTCTCTCTCTCTCACTGCCCTGCACTCTCTCCCTCTCTCTCTCTCACTGCCCTGCTCTCTTTCTCTTACTGCCCTGCTCTCTCTCATTGCCCGGCTCTGTCTCACTGCCCTGCGCCTCTCTCTCTCTTTCTCTCACTGCTCTGCTCTCTCTCTCTCCCTTTTGCTGCCCTGCTCTCTCTCTCTCTCTCACTGTCCTGCTCTCTCTCTTACTGTCCTGTTCTGTTTCACTGCCCTGTTCTCTCTCTCACTGCGCTGCGCTCTCACTCTCTCCCTCTCTCTCAGTGCTCTGCTCTCTCTCTGCCCTGCTCTCTCTCTCTTTCTCTCACTGCCCTGCTCTCTCTCTCTCGCTGCCCAGCTCTCCCTCTCTTGCTTCCCTGCTCTCGCTCATTGCCCTGCGCTCTCTCTCACTCACTGCCCTGCGCTCTTTCTCTCTCACTGCCCTGCGCTCTCTCTCTCTCTCTCACTGCCCTGCTCTCTCTCTCTCTCTCGCTGTCCTGCTCTATCTCTCTCACTCACTGCCCTGCCCTCTCTTTCACTGCCCTGCTCTCTCTCTCACTGCCCTGCTCTCTCTTTCACTGCCCTGCTCTCTTTCTCTCTCACTCACCTGCTCTCTCTCTCACTGCCCTGCTCTCTCTCTCTCACTGCCCTGCTCTCTCTCTCTCACTGCCCTTCTCTCTCTCTCTCGCTGCCCTGCTCTCTCTCTCTCCCTGTCATTGCCCTGCTCTCTCTCTCTTGCTGCCCTGCTCTCTCTCTTTCTCTCTCTTTCACTCTCTCTCTCTCTCTCACTCACTGCCCTCTCTCTCTCTCATTGCCCTGCTCTCTCTCTCTCACTGCCCTGCTCTCTATTTCTCACTGCCCTGCTCTCTCTCTCTCATTGCCCTGATCTCACTCTTTCACAGCCCTGCGCACTCTCTCTCTCTCTCTCACTGCGCTGCTCTCTCTCACTCTCTCACTGCCCTGCTCTCTCTCTCTCTCTCTCTCTCATTGCCCTGCTCTCTCTCTCTCACTGCCCTGCTCTCTCTCTCTCTCACTGCCCTGCTCTCTCTCCCCCTCTCGCTGCCCTGCTCTCTCTCTCTCTCTCTCTCTCTCACTGCCCTGCTGTCTCTCTCTCTCTCATTGCCCTGCTCTCTCTTTCACTACCCTGCTCACTCTCTCTCTTACTGCCCAGATCTCTCTCTATCTCTCACTGCCCTGCTCTCTATCTCTCACTGCCCTGCTCACTCTCTCTCTCTCATTGCCCTGATCTCGCTCTTTCACTGCCCTGCTCTGTCTCTCTCGCTAGCCTGCTCTCTCTATCTCTCTCTCTCTCATTGCCCTTCTCTCTCTTTCGCTGCCCTGCTCTCTCTCTCTCTCTCTCTCTCTCTCACTGCCCTCTCTCTCTCTCACTGCCCTGCTCTCTTTCTCTCTGTCTCTCTGCCCTGCTCTCTCTCTCTCGCTCACTGCCCTGCTCTCTCTCTCTCTCACTGCCCTGCTCTCTCCCTCTCGCTCACTGCCCTGCTCTCTCTCTCACTGCCCTACTCTCTCTCTCTCACTGCCCTGCTCTCTCACTGCCCTGCTATTTCTCTCTCTCTTCTCTCACTGCCCTGCTCTCTCTCTCTCACTGCCCTACTCGCTCTCTCTCACTGCCCTGCTCTCTGTCATTGCACTGCTCTCTCTCACTGCCCTGCCCCTCTCTCTCTCTTTCTCTCACTGCTCTGCTCTCTCTCTCTCTCTCTTTTGCTGCCCTGCTCTCTCTCTTTCTCTCACTGTCCTGCACTCTCTCTTACTGTCCTGCTCTCTCTCACTGCCCTGTTCTCTCTCTCACTGCGCTGCGCTCTCTCTCTCTCTCCCTCTCTCTCACTGCTCTGCTCTCTCTCTCTCTCCCCTGCTCTCTCTCTCTCTTTCTCTCACTGCCCTGCTCTCTCTCTCTCGCTGACCAGCTCTCCCTCTCTCGCTTCAATGCTCTCGCTCATTGCCCTTTGCTCTCTCTCTCTCTCTCACTGCCCTGCACTCTTTCTCTCTCACTGCTCTGCTCTCTCTATCTCTCTCTCACTGCCCTGCTCTCTCTGTCTCACTGCCTTGCTCTCTCTCTCTCACTGCCCTGCTCTATCTCTCTCTCTCTCTCACTGCCCTGCCCTCTCTCTCACTGACCTGCTCTATATCTCACTGCCCTGCTCTCTCTTTCACTGCCCTGCTCTCTTTCTCTCTCACTCACCTGCTCTCTCTCTCTCACTGCCCTGCTCTCTCTCTCTCATTTCCCTGCTCTCTCTCACTGCGCTGCTCTCTCTCTCTCTCTCACTGTCCTGCTCTCTCTCTCTCTCATTGCCCTAATCTCTCTCTTTCATTGTGCTGCGCTCTCTCTCTCTCTCGCACTGCCCTTCTCTCTCTCCCGCTCTCACTGCCCTGCTCTCTTTCTCTCTCACTGCCCTCTCTCTCTCTGTTACTGCCCAGATCTCTCTCTCTCTCTCACTGCCCTGCTCTCTATCTCTCAATGCCCTGCTCTCTTTCTCTCTCATTGCCCTGCTCTCTCTCTCTCACTGCCTTGCCCTCTCTCTCTCTCTCACTGCCCTGCTCTCTCTCTCTCTCATTGCCCTGATCTCACTCTTTCTCTGCCCTGTGCTTTCTCTCTCTCTCTTTATCTCTCACTGCACTGCTCTCTCTCACTGCCCTGCTCTCTCTCTCTCTGTCTCTTGCTGCCATGGTCTCTCTCTCTCTCTCTCTCTCTCTCTCTCTCTCACTGCCCTGCTCTCTCTCTCTCTCTCATTGCCCTGCTCTCTCTTTCAGTGCCCTGCTCTCTCTCTCTCTCTCACTGCCCTCTCTCTCTCTTACTGACCAGATCTCTCTCTCTCTCTCACTGCCCTGCTCTCTATCTCTCACTGCCCTGCTCTCTCTCTCTCACTCTCATTGCCCTGATCTCGCTCTTTCACTGCCCTGCGCTCACTCTCTCTCTCTCTCTCTTCCCTGCTATCTCTCACTCTCTCTCTCTCTCTCTCTCTCTCACTGCCCTGCTTTCTCTCTCTCTCACTGCCCAGATTTCTCTCTCTCTCATTGCCTTGCTTTATTCTCTGAATCTTTCTCTCACTGCCCTGCTCTCTCTCCCCTTTCACTGCCCTGCTCTCTCTCTCTCTCTCTCACTGCCCTGCTCTCTCTCACTGCCCTGCTCTCTCTCTCTCTCTCTCTCACACACTGCCCTGCTTTCTCTCTCACTCACTGCCTTGCTCTCTTTCTCTCTGTCTCTCTGCCCTGCTCTCTCTCTCGCTCACTGCCCTGCTCTCTCTCTCTCTCACTGCCCTGCTCTCTCTCTCTCGCTCACTGCCCTGCTCTCTCTCTCACTGCCCTACTCTCTCCCTCTCACTGCCCTGCTCTCTCTCATTGCTCTGCTCTCTCTCACTGCCCTGCGCCTCTCTCTCTCTTTCTCTCACTGCTCTGCTCTCTCTCTCTCTCTCTTTTGCTGCCCTGCTCTCTCTCTTTCTCTCACTGTCCTGCTCTCTCTCTTACTGTCCTGCTCTCTCTCACTGCCCTGTTCTCTCTCTCACTGCGCTGCGCTCTCTCTCTCTCCCTCTCTCTCACTGCTCTGCTCTCTCTCTCTCTCCCCTGCTCTCTCTCTCTCTTTCTCTCGCTGCCCTGTTCTCTCTCTCTCGCTGCCCAGCTCTCCCTCACTCGCTTCAATGCTCGCGCTCATTGCCCTGCGCTCTCTCTCTCTCTCTCACTGCCCTGCACTCTTTCTCTCTCACTGCCCTGCTCTCTCTATCTCTCTCTCACTGCCCTGCTCTCTCTGTCTCACTGCCTTGCTCTCTCTCTCTCGCTGCCCTGCTCTATCTCTCTCTCTCTCTCACTGCCCTGCCCTCTCTCTCACTGCCCTGCTCTATATCTCACTGCCCTGCTCTCTCTTTCACTGCCCTGCTCTCTTTCTCTCTCACTCACCTGCTCTCTCTCTCTCACTGCCCTGCTCTCTCTCTCTCACTGCCCTTCTCTCTCTCTCTCGCTGCCCTGCTCTCTCTCTCCCTCTGTCATTGCGCTGCTCTCTCTCTCTCATGCTGCCCTGCTCTCTCTCTCTCTCTTTCAGTCTCTCTCTCTCTCTCACTTCCCTCTCTCTCTCTCATTGACCTGCTCTCTTTCTCTCTCACTGCCCTGCTCTCTCTCTCTCATTGCCCTGCTCTCTCTCTCTCACTGCCCTGCCCTCTCTCACTCTCACTGCGCTGCTCTCTCTCTCTCTCACTGCCCTACTCTCTCTCTCTCTCATTGCCCTGATCTCTCTCTCTCACTGCCCTGCTCTCTCTCTCTCATTGCCCTGCTCTCTATTTCTCACTGACCTGCTCTTTCTCTCATTGCGCAGATCTCTCTCTTTCACTGCCCTGCGCAGTCTCTCTATTACTGCCCTAATGTCTCTCATTGCCCTACTTTCTCTCACTGCCCTGCGCTATTTCTCTCTCTTTCTCTCACTTCTCTTTCTCTCTCTCTCTCTCTCTTGCTGCCCTGTTCTCTCTCACTCTCATTGTCCTGCTCCCTCTCTTACTGTCCTGCTCTCTCTCACTGCCCTGCTCGCTCTCACTCTCTCACTGCCCTGCTCTAACTCTCTCTCTCTCACTGCCGTGCTTTCACTCTCGCTGCCCTGCTCTCTCTCTCTCTCTCACTGCCCTGCTCTCTCTCACTGACCTGCGCTCTCTCTCTCTCTCACTGCCCTGCTCACTCTCTCTCACAACCCTGCTCTCCCTCTATCACTGCCCGGCTCTCTCTCTCTCTCACTGCCCTGCTCTCTCTCACTACCCTGTGCTCTCTCTCTCTTTCTCACTGCCCTTCTCTCTCTCTCTCTCTGTCTCGCTGCCCTACTCTCTCTCTCTCTCACTGCCCTGCTCTCTCTCACGACCCTGTGCTCTCTCTCTCTTTCTCACTGCCCTTCTGTCTCTCTCTCTCTCACTCTCGCTGCCCTACTCTCTCTCACTGCCCTGTTGGTTCATTCTCTCTCTCGCTGCCCTGCTCTCTCTCTCTCTCTTTCACTGCCCTGCCCCCTCTCTCTCATTGCCCTGCCCTCTCTCTCACTGCCCTGCCCTCTCTCTCATTCACTGCCCTGCTCTCTCTCTCTCACTGCCCTGCTCTCTCTCTCTCTCTCACTGCCGTGCTCTCTCTCTCTCATTGCCCTGCTCTCTCTCTCTCACTGCCCTGCTCTCTCTCTCTCTCGCTAGCCTGCTCTCTCTATCTATCTCTCTCTCTTTGCCCTGCTCTCTCTCTCGCTGCCCTGAATCTCTCTCTCTCCCCCTCTCACTGCCCTCTCTCTCTCTCACTGCCCTGCTCACTCACTCTCGCTGCCCTGCTCTATCTCTCTCTCTCATTGCCCTGCTCTCTCTCTCTTTCTGCCCTGCTCTCTCTCTCTCTTTCACTCTATCTCTCTCACTGCCCTTTCTCTCTCTCATTGCCCTGCTCTCTTTCTCGCTCACTGCCCTGCTCTCTCTCTCTCATTGCCCTGCTCTCTCTCTCTCACAGCCCTTCTCTCTCTCATTGCCCTGCTCTCTCTCTCTCTCACTGCCCTGCTATCTCTCACAGCCCTGCTCTCTTTCTCTCATTGTCCTGCCCTGCTGTCTATTTCTCACTGCCCTGCTCTCTCTCTCTATCACTGCCGTGCTTTCTCTCTCGCTGCCCTGCTGTCTCTCTCTCTCTCACTGCCCTGCTCTCTCTCACTGCCCTGCTCTCTCTCTCTCTCTCTCAGCCCTGCTCTCTCTCTATCACTGCGCGGCTCTCTCTCTCTCTCACTGCCCTGCTCTCTCTCATTACCATGTGCTCTCTCTCTCTTTCTCACTGCCCTTCTCTCTCTCTCTCTGTCTCACTGCCCTACTCTCTCTCACCACCCTCTGCTCTCTCTCTCTTTCTCACTGCCCTTCTCTCTCTCTCTCTCTCTCTCTCGCTGCCCTACTCTCTCTCTCTCTCACTGCCCTGCCTTCTCTCTCTCACTGCCCTGACCTCTCTCTCACTGCCCTGCTCTCTCTCTTTCACTGCCCTGCTCTCTCTCTCTATCTGCCGTGCTCTCTCTCACTGCCCTTCTCACTATCTCATTGCCCAGCTCTCTCTCTCTCATTGCCTTGCTCACTCTCTCTCTTGCTAGCCTGCTCTCTCTCTCTCTCTCTCTCTCTCATTGTCCTGCTCTCTCTCTCGCTGCCCTGCTCTCTCTCTCTCTCTCTCTCACTGACCTCTCTCTCTCTCACTGACCTGCTCTCTCTCTATCACTGCGTGGCTCTCTCTCTCTCTCACTGCCCTGCTCTCTCTCATTACCATGTGCTCTCTCTCTCTTTCTCACTGCCCTTCTCTCTCTCTCTCTGTCTCACTGCCCTACTCTCTCTCACCACCCTGTGCTCTCTCTCTCTTTCTCACTGCCCTTCTCTCTCTCTCTCTCTCTCTCGCTGCCCTACTCTCTCTCTCTCTCTCTCTCTCACTTCCCAGCTCTCTCATTCTCTCTCTCACTGCCCTGCTCTCTCTCTCTCTCTCTACCCTGTTCTCTCTCTCTCTCTCTCACTGACCTGCCCTCTCTCTCACTGCCCTGCTCTCTCTCTTTCACTGCCCTGCTCTCTCTCTCTCACTGCCCTGTTCTCTCATTCTCTCTCTCGCTGCCCTGCTCTCTCTCTCTCGCAGTCCTGCTCTCTCTCTCTCACTGCCCTGCCTTCTCTCTCTCACTGCCCTGACCTCTCTCTCACTGCCCTGCTCTCTCTCTTTCACTGCCCTGCTCTCTCTCTCTATCTGCCGTGCTCTCTCTCACTGCCCTTCTCACTATCTCATTGCCCAGCTCTCTCTCTCTCATTGCCTTGCTCACTCTCTCTCTTGCTAGCCTGCTCTCTCTCTCTCTCTCTCTCTCATTGTCCTGCTCTCTCTCTCGCTGCCCTGCTCTCTCTCTCTCTCTCTCTCACTGACCTCTCTCTCTCTCATTGCCCTGCTCTCTTTCTCGCTCACTGCCCTGCTCTCTCTCTCTCTCATTGCCCTGCTCTCTCTCTCCCACAGCCCTGCTCTCTCTCATTGCCCTGCTCTCTCTCTCTCTTACTGCTCTGCTCTCTCTCACAGCTCTGCTCTCTCTCTCTCTCATTGCCCTGCTCTCTATTTCTCACTGACCGGCTCTCTCTCTCTCTCTCATTGCCCAGATCTCTCTCTTTCAATGCCCTGCGCACACTCTCTCTGTCTCACTGTGCTGCTCTCTCTCACTCTCTCACTGCCCTGCTCTCTCTCTCTCTCTCACTGCCCTGCTGTCTCTCTCTCTCATTGCCCTGCTCTCTCTTTCACTGCCCTGCTCTCTCTCTCTCTTACTGCCCAGATCTCCCTCTCTCTCTCACTGCCCTGCTCTTTCTCTCTCTCCCATTGCCCTGATCTCTCTCTTTCACTGCCCTGCGCTCTCACTCTCTCTCTCTCTCTCACTGCCCCGCTCACTCTCTCTCACAACCCTGCTCTCCCTCTATCACTGCCCGGCTCTCTCTCTCTCTCACTGCCCTGCTCGCTCTCACTACCCTGTGCTCTCTCTCTCTTTCTCACTGCCCTTCTCTCTCTCTCACTCTGTCTCGCTGCCCTACTCTCTCTCTCTCTCACTGCCCTGCTCTCTCTCACCACCCTGTGCTCTCTCTCTCTTTCTCACTGCCCTTCTGTCTCTCGCTCTCTCATTCTCGCTGCCCTACTCTCTCTCACTGCCCTGTTGGCTCATTCTCTCTCTCACTGACCTGCTCTCTCTCTCTCTCTCTCTCTCTCTCGCTGCCCTGCTCTCTCTCTCTCACAGCCCTATCCTCTCTCTCACTGCCCTGCTCTCTCTCATTCACTGCCCTGCTCTCTCTCTCTCACTGCCCTGCTCTGTCTCTCTCGCTAGCCTGCTCTCTCTATCTCTCTCTCTCATTGCCCTGCTCTCCCTCTCGCCGCCCTGCTCTCTCTCTCTCTTTCTCTCTCTCACTGCCCTCTCTCTCGCTCACTGACCTGCACTCTCTCTCTCTCACTTCCCTGCTCTCTCTCTCTCTCCCTTTGCCCTGCTCTCTCTCTCTCACTGCCCTGCTCTCTCTCTCTTCCTGCCCTGCTCTCTCTCTCTCTCATTGCCCTACTCTCTCTCTCTTTCTGCACTGCTCTCTCCCTCTCTCTTTCACTCTATCTCTCTCACTGCCCTCTCTGTCTCTCATTGGCCTGCTCTCTTTCTCACTCACTGCCCTGCTCTCTCTCTCTCATTGCCCTGCTCTCTCTCTCTCACTGCCCTGCTCTCTCTCATTGCCCTGCTCTCTCTCTCTCACTGCCCTGCTCTCTCTCACTGCCCTGCTCTCTCTCTCTCTCATTGCCCAGATCTCTATTTCTCACTGACCTGCTCTCTCTCTCTCTCATTGCCCAGATCTCTCTCTTTCACTGCCCTGTGCACTCTCTCTCTCTCTCACTGTGCTGCTCTCTCTCTCTCTCTCACTGCCCTGCTGTCTATCTCTCTCATTGCCCTGCTCTCTCTCTTACTGCCCAGATCTCCCTCTCTCTCTCACTGCCCTGCTCTTTATCTCTCACTGCCCTGCTCTTTCTCTCCCTCTCATGGCCCTGATCTCTCTCTTTCACTGCCCTGCGCTCTCTCTCTCTCTCTCTCACTGCCCTGCTCACTCTCTCTCACAACCCTGCTCTCTCTCTATCACTGCGCGGCTCTCTCTCTCTCTCACTGCCCTGCTCTCTCTCACTACCCTGTGCTCTCTCTCTCTTTCTCACTGCCCTTCTCTCTCTCTCTCTCTGTCTCGCTGCCCAAATCTCTCTCTCTCTCACTGCCCTGCTCTCTCTCACCACCCTGTGCTCTCTCTCTCTTTCACACTGCCCTTCTGTCTCTCTCTCTCTCACTCTCGCTGCCCTACTCTCTCTCACTGCCCTGTTCGCTCATTCTCTCTCTCACTGCCCTGCCCTCTCTCTCACTGCCCTGCTCTCTCTCATTCAGTGCCCTGCTCTCTCTCTGTCACTGCCCTGCTCTCTCTCTCTCTCACTGCCGTGCTCTCTCTCTCTCATTGCCCTGCTCTCTCTCTCTCACTGCCCTGCTCTGTCTCTCTCGCTAGCCTGCTCTCTCTATCTCTCTCTCTCTCATTGCCCTGCTCTCACTCTCGCTGCCCTGCTCTCTCTCTCTTTCTCTCTCACTGCCCTCTCTCTCTCTCACTGAACTGCGCTCCCTCTCTCACTTCCCTACTCTCTCTCTCTCTCTCATTGCCCTGCTCTCTCTCTCTCATTGCCCTGCTCTCTCTCTCTCTCACAGCCCTTCTCTCTCTCACTGCCCTGCTCTCTCTCACTGCCCTGCTCTCTCTCTCTCTCATTGCCCTGCTCTCTATTTCTCACTGACCTGCTCTCTCTCTCACTCATTGCCCAGATCTCTCTCTTTCACTGCCCTCTGCACTCTCTTCTCCGTCTCACCGTGCTGCTCTCTCTCACTCTCTCACTGCCCTGCTCTCTCTCTCTCTCTCCCGCTGCCCTGCTCTCTCTCTCTTTCTCTCTCTCACAGCCCTGCTGTCTCTCTCTCCCATTGCCCTGCTCTCTCTTTCACTGCCCTGCTCTCTCTCTATCTTACTGCCCAGATCTCCCACTCTCTCTCACTGCCCTGCTCTCTATCTCTCACTGCCCTGCTCTTTCTCTCTCTCTCATTGCCCTGCTCTCTCTTTCACTGTCCTGCTCTCTCTCTCTCTTACTGCCCAGATCTCCCTCTCTCTCTCAATGCCCTGCTCTCTATGTCTCACTGCCCTGCTCTTTCTCTCTCTCTCATTGCCCTGATCTCTCTCTCTCACTGCCCTGCTCTCTCTCACAGCTCTGCTCTCTCTCTCTCATTGCCCTGCTCACTATTTCTCACTGACCTGCTCTCTCTCTCTCTCATTGCCCAGATCTCTCACTTTCAATGCCCTGCGCACACTCTCTCTTTCTCACTGTTCTGCTCTCTCTCACTCTCTCACTGCCCTGCTCTCTCTCTCTCTCTCTGCCCTGCTCTCTCTCTCTCTCTCACTGCCCTGCTGTCTCTCTCTCATTGCCCTGCTCTCTCTTTCACTGCCCTGCTCTCTCTCTCTCTTACTGCCCAGATCTCCCTCTCTCTCTCATTGCCCTGATCTCTCTCTTTCAATGCCCTGCACTCACACTCTCTCTCTCTCTCTCACTGCCCTGCTCACTCTCTCTCACAACCCTGCTCTCCCTCTATCACTGCCTGGCTCTCTCTCTCTCTCACTGCCCTGCTCTCTCTCACTACCCTCTGCTCTCTCTCTCTTTCTCACTGCCCTTCTCTCTCTCTCACTCTGTCTCGCTGCCCTACTCTCTCTCTCTCTCACTGCCCTGCTCTCTCTCACCACCCTGTGCTCTCTCTCTCTTTCTCACTGCCCTTTTGTCTCTCTCTCTCACTCCCGCTGCCCTACTCTCTCTCACTGCCCTGTTGGCTCATTCTCGCTCTCACTGACCTGCTCTCTCTCTCACTGCCCTGTTCTCTCTCATTCACTGCCCTGCTCTCTCTCTCTCTCACTGCCCTGCTCTCTCTCTCACTGCCCTGTTCTCTCTCATTCACTGCCCTGCTCTCTCTCTCTCACTGCCCTGCTCTCTCTCTCACTGCCGTGCTCTCTCTCTCTCATTGCCCTGCTCTCTCTCTCTCACTGACCTGCTCTGTCTCTCTCGCTAGCCTGCTCTCTATCTCTCTCTCTCTCAATGCCCTGCTCTCTCTCTCGCTGCCCTGCTCTCTCTCTCTTTCTCTCTCTCACTGCCCTCTCTCTCTCTCACTTCCCTGCTCTCTCTCTCTCTCCCTTTGCCCTGCTCTCTCTCTCTCACTGCCCTGCTCCCTCTCTCTCACTGCCCTGCTCCCTCTCTCTCTCTCATTTCCCTGCTCTCTCTCTCTTTCTGCACTGCTCTCTCCCTCTCTCTTTCACTCTATCTCTCTCACTGCCCTCTCTCTCTCTCATTGGCCTGCTCTCTTTCTCGCTCACTGCCCTGCTCTCTCTCTCTCATTGCCCTGCTCTCTCTCTCTCACAGCCCTTCTCTCTCTCATTGCCCTGCTCTCTCTCTCTCACTGCCCTGCTCTCTCTCACTGCCCTGCTCTCTCTCTCTCTCATTGCCCTTTTCTCTATTTCTCACTGTCCTGCTCTCTCACTCGCCCATTGCCCAGATCTCTCTCTTTCACTGCCCTGCGCACTCTCTCTCTCTCTCACTGTGCTGCTCACTCTCTCTCTCTCACTGCCCTGCTGTCTCTCTCTCTCATTGCCCTGCTCTTTTTTTTGACTGAACTGCTCTCTCTCTCTCTTACTGCCCAGATCTCCATCACTCTCTCTCACTGCCCTGCTCTTTATCTCTCACTGCCCTGCTCTTTCTCTCTCTCTCATTGCCCTGATCTCTCTCTTTCACTGCCCTGCGCTCTCTGTCTCTCTCTCTCACTGCCCTGCTCACTCTCTCTCACAACCCTGCTCTCCCTCTATCAATGCCCAGCTCTCTCTCTCTCTCACTGCCTTGCTCTCTCTCACTACACTGTGCTCTCTCTCTCTTTCTCACTGCCCTTCTCTCTCTCTCTCTCTCTGTCTCGATGCCCTACTCTCTCTCTCTCTCTCACTGCCCTGCTCTCTCTCACCACCCTGTGCTCTCTCTCTCTTTCTCACTGCCCTTCTGTCTCTCTCTCTCTCACTCTCACTGCCCTACTCTCTCTCACTGCCCTGTTCGCTCATTCTCTCTCTCACTGACCTGCTCTCTCTGTCTCTCTCTCTCGCTGCCATGCTCTCTCTCTCTCTCTCACTGCCCTGCCCTCTCTCTCTCACTGCCCTGCCCTCTCTCTCACTGCCCTGCTCTCTCTCTTTCATTGCCCTGCTCTCTCTCTCTCACTGCCCTGCTCTCTCTCTCTCTCATTGCCCTGCTCTCTCTCTCTTTCTGCCCTGCTCTCTCGCTCTCTCTCTTTCACTATCTCTCTCACTGCCCCCTCTCTCTCTCATTGCCCTGCTCTCTTTCTCGCTCACTGCCCTGCTCTCTCTCTCTCATTGCCCTGCTCTCTCTCTCTCACAGCCCTGCTCTCTCTCATTGCCCTGCTCTCTCTCTCTCCCTGCCCTTCTCTCTCTCACAGCCCTGCTCTCTCTCTCTCTCTCATTGCCCTGCTCTCTATTTCTCACTGACGTGCTCTCTCTCTCTCTCATTGGCCAGATCTCTCTCTCTCACTGCCCTGCTCACACTCTCTCTCTTTCAATGTGCTGCTCTTTCTCACTCTCTCACTGCCCTGCTGTCTCTCTCTCTCTCATTGCCCTGCTCTCTCTTTCACTGCCCTGCTCTCTCTCTCTCTCACTGCCCTGCTCTCTATCTCTCACTGCCCTTCTCTTTCTCTCTCTCTCATTGCCCTGATCTCTCTCTTTCACTGCCCTGCGCTCTCTCTCTCTCTCTCTCTCACTGCCCTGCTCACTCTCTCTCACAACCCTGCTCTCCCTCTATCACTGCCTGGCTCTCTCTCTCTCTCACTGCCCTGCTCTCTCTCACTACCCTGTGCTCTCTCTCTCTTTCTCACTGCCCTTCTCTCTCTCTCTCTGTCTCGCTGCCCTACTCTCTCTCACTGCCCTGTTCGCTCATTCTCTCTCTCACTGACCTGCTCTCTCTCTCTCTCTCTCTCGCTGCCCTGCTCTCTCTCTTTCACTGCCCAGCCCTCTCTCTCTCACTGCCCTGCTCTCTCTCTCTCTCTCACTGCCGTGCTCTCTCTCATTGCCCTGCTCTCTCTCTCTCACTGCCCTGCTCTGTCTCTCTCGCTAGCCTGCTCTCTCTATCTCTCTCTCTCATTGCCCTGCTCTCTCTCTCGCTGCCCTGCTCTCTCTCTGTCTCTCTCTCTCACTGCCCTCTCTCTCTCTCTCTGAACTGCACTCCCTCTCTCACTTCCCTGCTGTCTCTCTCTCCCTTTGCCCTGCTCTCTCTCTCTCACTGCCCTGCTCTCTCTCTCTCGCTGCCCTGCTCTCTCTCTCTCTCTCTCGCTGCCCTGCTCTCTCTCTCTCTCTCTCTCACTGCCCATGCTGTCTCTCTCTCTCATTGCCCTGCTCTCTCTTTCACTGCCCTTCTCTCTCTCTCTCTTAATGCCAAGATCTCCCTCTCTCTCTCACTGCCCTGCTCACTATCTCTCACTGCCCTGCTCTTTCTCTCTCTCTCATTGCCCTGATCTTCTCTTTCAATGCCCTGCGCTCTCACTCTCTCTCTCTCTCTCACTGCCCTGCTCTCTCTCACTACCCTGTGCTCTCTCTCTCTTTCTCACTGCCCTTCTGTCTCTCTCTCTCTCACTCTCGCTGCCCTACTCTCTCTCACTGCCCTGTTGGCTCATTCTCTCTCTCACTGTCCTGCTCTCTCTCTCTCTCTCTCTCTCGCTGCCCTGCTCTCTCTCTCTCTCTCTCACTGCCCTGCCCTCTCTCTCTCACTGCCCTGCCCTCTCTCTCACTGCCCTGCTCTCTCTCATTCACTGCCCTGCTCTCTCTCTCTCACTGCCCTGCTCTCTCTCTCACTGCCGTGCTCTCTCTCTCTCATTGCCCTGCTCTCTCTCTCTCTCACTGCCCTGTCTCTCTCGCTAGCCTGCTCTCTATCTCTCTCTCTCTCAATGCCCTGCTCTCTCTCTCGCTGCCCTGCTCTCTCTCTCTTTCTCTCTCTCACTGCCCTCTCTCTCTCTCACTTCCCTGCTCTCTCTCTCTCTCCCTTTACCCTGCTCTCTCTCTCTCACTCCCTGATCTCTCTCTCTCACTGCCCTGCTCTCTCTCTCTCTCTCATTGCCCTGCTCTCTCTCTCTTTCTGCACTGCTCTCTCCCTCTCTCTTTCACTCTATCTCTCTCACTGCCCTTCTCTCTCTCTCTCTCTGCCTAGATGCCCTACTCTCTCTCTCTCTCTCACTGCCCTGCTCTCTCTCACCACCCTGTGCTCTCTCTCTCTTTCTCACTGCCCTTCTGTCTCTCTCTCTCTCACTCTCACTGCCCTACTCTCTCTCTCTCTGTCTCATTGCGCTGCTCTCTCCCACTCATTGCCCTGCTCTCTTTCTCGCTCACTGCCCTGCTCTCTTTCTCTCATTGCCCTGCTCTCTCTCTCTCATTGTCCTGCTCTCTCTCTCTCACAGCCCTTCTCTCTCTCACTGCCCTGCTCTCTCTCACTGCCCTGCTCTCTCTCTCTCTCTCATTGCCCTGCACTCTATTTCTCACTGACCTGCTCTCTCTCTCTCATTGTCCAGATCTCTCTCATTCACTGCCCTGCTCACTCTCTCTCTCTCTCACTGTGCTGCTCTCGCTCACTCTCTCACTGCCCTGCTCTCTCTCTCTCTCCCGCTGCCCTTCTCTCTCTCTCTTTCTCTCTCTCACTGCCCTGCTGTCTCTCTCTCCCATTGCCCTGCTCTCTCTTTCACTGCCCTGCTCTCCCTCTCTCTTACTGCCCAGATCACCCTCTCTCTCTCACTGCCCTGCTCTCTATCCCTCACTGCCCTGCTCTTTCTCTCTCTCTCATTGCCCTGATCTCTCTCTTTCACTGCCCTGTGCTCTCGCTTTCTCTCTCTCACTGCCCTGCTCTCTCTCACTACCCTGTGCTCTCTCTCTATTTCTCACTGCCCTTCTCTCTCTCTCTCTCTTTCTCGCTGCCCTACTCTCTCTCTCTCTCACTGCCCTGCTCTCTCTCACCACCCTGTGCTCTCTCTCTCTTTCACAATGCCCTTCTGTCTCTCTCTCTCTCACTCTCGCTGCCCTACTCTCTCTCACTGCCCTGTTCGCTCATTCTCTCTCTCACTGACCTGCTCTCTCTCTCTCTCTCTCTCGCTGCCCTGCTCTCTCTCTCTCTCACTGCCCTGCCTTCTCTCTCTCACTGCCCTGCCCTCTCTCTCACTGCCCTGCTCTCTCTCATTCACTGCCCTGCTCTCTCTCTCTCAGTGCCCTGCTCTCTCTGTCTCTCACTGCCGTGCTCTCTCTCTCTCATTGCCCTGCTCTCTCTCACAGCCCTGCTCTCTCTCTCTCTCATTGCCCTGCTCTCTCTCTCTCACTGCCCTGCTCTCTCTCACAGCCCTGCTCTCTCTCTCTCTCATTGCCCTGCTCTCTATTTCTCACTGACCTGCTCTCTCTCTCATTGCCCAGATCTCTCTCTTTCACTGCCCTGCGTACTCTCTTCTCTCTCTCTCACTGTGCTGCTCTCTCTCACTCTCTCACTGCCCTGCTATCTCTCTCTCTCTCTCGCTGCCCTGCTCTCTCTCTCTCTATCTCACTGCCCTGCTCTCTCTCTCTCTCATTGCCCTGTTCTCTCTTTCACTGCCCTGCTCTCTCTCTCTCTTACTGCCCAGATCTCCCTCTCTCTCTCACTGCCCTGCTCTCTATCTCTCACTGCCCTGCTCTTTCTCTCTCTCTCATTGCCCTGATCTCGCTCTTTCACTGCCCTGCGCTCTCTCTCCCTCTCTCACTGCCCTGCTCACTCTCTCTCACAACCCTGCTCTCCCCCTATCACTGCCCGGCTCTCTCTCTCTCTCACTGCCCTGCTCACTCTCTCTCACAACCCTGCTCTCCCTCTATCATTGCCTGGCTCTCTCTCTCTCTCACTGCCCTGCTCTCTCTTTTCACCCTGTGCTCTCTGCCTCTTTCTCACTGCCCTTCTGTCTCTCTCTCTCACTCTCGCTGCCCTACTCTCTCTCACTGCCCTGTTCGCTCATTCTCTCTCTCACTGACCTGCTCTCTCTCTCTCTGTCACTGCCCTGCCCTCTCTCTCTCACTGCCCTGCCCTCTCTCTCACTGCCCTGCTCTCTCTCATTCACTGCCCTGCTCTCTCTCTCACTGCCCTGCTCTCTCTCTCTCACTGCCCTGCTCTGTCTCTCTCTCTCTCTCACAGCTCTCTCTCTCTCACTCAACTGCACTCCCTCTCTCACTTCCCTGCTCTCTCTCTCTCCCTTTGCCCTGCTCTCTCTCTCTCACTGCCCTGCTCTCTCTCTCTCGCTGCCCTGCTCTCTCTCTCTCCCTCATTGCCCTGCTCTCTCTCTCTCATTGCCCTGCTCTCTCTCTCACTGCCCTGCACTCTCTCTCTCTCTCATTGCGCTGCTCTCTCTCTCTCATTGCCCTGCTCTCTCTCTCACTGCCGTGCTCTCTCTCTCTCTTACTGCCCAGATCTCCCTCTCTCTCTCACTGCCCTGCTCTCTATCTCTCACTGTCCTGCTCTTTCTCTCTCTCATTGCCCTGATCTCTCTCTTTCACTGCCCTGCGCTCTCGCTTTCCCTCTCTCAGTGCCCTGCTATCTCTCACTCTCTCACTGTCCTGCTCTCTCTCTCTCTCTCTATCTCTCGCTGCCCAGCTCTCTCTCTCTCTCACTGCCCTGCTTTCTCTCTCTCTCGCTGCCTGGCTCTCTCTCACTCTCTCTCACTGCCTTGCTCCTTTCTCTCTCTCTCTCTCTCTCATTGCCCTGCTCTCTCTCTCTCTCTCTCACTGCCCTGCTCTCTCTCTCTCTCTCTCTCACTACCCTGTACTCTCTCCCTCTCTCACTGCCCTACTCTCTCTCTCTCACTGCCCTGCTCTCCCTTCTCTCACGGTCCTGCTCTCTCTCTCAATGCCCTACTCGCTCACCCTCTCTCTCACTGCCCTGCTCTCTCTCACTACCCTGTGCTCTCTCTCTATTTCTCACTGCCCTTCTCTCTCTCTCTCTCTGTCTCGCTGCCCTAATCTCTCTCTCTCTCACTGCCCTGCTCTCTCTCACCACCCTGTGCTCTCTCTCTCTTTCTCACTGCCCTTCTGTCTCTCTCTCTCTCACTGTCGCTGCCCTACTCTCGCTCACTGCCCTGTTTGCTCATTCGCTCTCTCACTAACCTGCTCTCTCTCTCTCTCTCTCGCTGTCCTTCTCTCTCTCTTTCTCACTGCCTTGCCTTCTCTCTCTCACTGCCCTGCCCTCTCTCTCACTGCCCTGCTCTCTCTCATTCACTGCCCTGCTCTCTCTCTCTCACTGCCCTGCTCTCTCTCTCTCACTGCCGTGCTCTCTCTCTCTCATTGCCCTGCTCTCTCTCTCTCTCTCTCACTGCCCTCTCTCTCTCTCACTGACCTGCACTCTCTCTCTCACTTCCCTGCTCTCTCTCATTGCCCTGCTCTCTCTCTCTCACTGCCCTGCTCTCTCTCACAGCCCTGCTCTCTCTCTCTCTCATTGCCCTGCTCTCTATTTCTCACTGACCTGCTCTCTCTCTCTCTCATTGCCCAGATCTCTCTCTTTCACTGCCCATCTATCTCTCTCTCTCTCTCGCTGCCCTGCTCTCTCTCTCTCTCTCTCTCACTGCCCTGAAGTCTCTCTCTCTCATTGCCCTGCTCTCTCTTTCACTGCCCTGCTCTCTCTCTCTCTTACTGCCCAGATCTCCCTCTCTCTCTCACTGCCCTGCTCTATATCTCTCACTGCCCTGCTCTTTCTCTTTCTCTCATTGCCCTGATCTCTCTCTTTCACTGCCCTGCACTCTCTCTCCCTCTCTCACTGCCCTGCTCACTCTCTCTCACAAACCTGCTCTCCCTCTATCACTGCCCGGCTCTCTCACTCTACCCTGTTATATTTCTCTCTTTCTCACTGCTCTTCTCTCTCTCTCTCTCTGTTTCGCTGCCCTACTCTCTCTCTCTCTCACTGCCCTGCTCTCTCTCACCACCCTGTGTTTTCTCTCTCTTTCTCACTGCCCTTCTTTCTCTCTCTCTCTCACTCTCGCTGCCCTAGTCTCTCTCACTGCCCTGTTCGCTCATTCTCTCTCTCACTGACCTGCTCTCTCTTTCTCTCTCTCGCTGCCCTGCTCTCTCTCGCTCGCTCACTTCCCTGCCCTCTCTCTCACTGCCCTGCCCTCTCTCTCACTGCCCTGCTCTCTCTCATTCACTGCCCTGCTCTCTCTCTCTCACTGCCCTGCTCTCTCTCACTCTCACTGCCGTTCTCTCTCTCTCTCATTGCCCTGTTCTCTCTCTCTCACTGCCCTGCTCTCTCTCTCTCGCTGCCCTGCTCTCTCTCTCTCTCTCTCTCTCACTGCCCTCTCTCTCTCTCACTGACCTGCACTCTCTCTCTCACTGCCCTGCCTTCTCTCTCTCACTGCCCTGCCCTCTCTCTCACTGCCCTGCTCTCTCTCATTCACTGCCCTGCTCTCTCTCTCTCACTGCCCTGCTCTCTCTGTCTCTCACTGCCGTGCTCTCTCTCTCTCATTGCCCTGCTCTCTCTCACAGCCCTGCTCTCTCTCTCTCTCATTGCCCTGCTCTCTCTCACAGCCCTGCTCTCTCTCTCTCTCATTGCCCTGCTCTCTCTCTCTCACTGCCCTGCTCTCTCTCACAGCCCTGCTCTCTCTCTCTCTCATTGCCCTGCTCTCTATTTCTCACTGACCTGCTCTCTCTCTCATTGCCCAGATCTCTCTCTTTCACTGCCCTGCGTACTCTCTGCTCTCTCTCTCACTGTGCTGCTCTCTCTCACTCTCTCACTGCCCTGCTATCTCTCTCTCTCTCTCGCTGCCCTGCTCTCTCTCTCTCTCTCTCTCACTGCCCTGCTCTCTCTCTCTCTCATTGCCCTGCTCTCTCTTTCACTGCCCTGCTCTCTCTCTCTCTTACTGCCCAGATCTCCCTCTCTCTCTCACTGCCCTGCTCTCTATCTCTCACTGCCCTGCTCTTTCTCTCTCTCTCATTGCCCTGATCTCTCTCTTTCACTGCCCTGCGCTCTCTCTCCCTCTCTCACTGCCCTGCTCACTCTCTCTCACAACCCTGCTCTCCCCCTATCACTGCCCGGCTCTCTCTCTCTCTCACTGCCCTGCTCACTCTCTCTCACAACCCTGCTCTCCCCCTATCACTGCCTGGCTCTCTCTCTCTCTCACTGCACTGCTCTCTCTTTTCACCCTGTGCTCTCTGCCTCTTTCTCACTGCCCTTCTGTCTCTCTCTCTCACTCTCGCTGCCCTACTCTCTCTCACTGCCCTGTTCGCTCATTCTCTCTCTCACTGACCTGCTCTCTCTCTCTCTGTCACTGCCCTGCCCTCTCTCTCTCACTGCCCTGCCCTCTCTCTCACTGCCGTGCTCTCTCTCATTCACTGCCCTGCTCTCTCTCTCACTGCCCTGCTCTCTCTCTCTCACTTCCCTGCTCTCTCTCTCTCCCTTTGCCCTGATCTCTCTCTCTCACTGCCCTGCTCTCTCTCTCTCGCTGCCCTGCTCTCTCTCTCGCTCTCATTGCCCTGCTCTCTCTCTCTCATTGCCCTGCTCTCTCTCTCACTGCCCTGCACTCTCTCTCTCTCTCATTGCGCTGCTCTCTCTCTCTCATTGCCCTGCTCTCACTCTCACTGCCCTGCTCTCTCTCTCTCTTACTGCCCAGATCTCCCTCTCTCTCTCACTGCCCTGCCCTCTATCTCTCACTGTCCTGCTCTTTCTCTCTCTCATTGCCCTGATCTCTCTCTTTCACTGCCCTGCGCTCTCGCTTTCCCTCTCTCAGTGCCCTGCTATCTCTCACTCTCTCACTGTCCTGCTCTCTCTCTCTCTCTCTCTCTCTCGCTGCCCAGCTCTCTCTCTCTCTCACTGCCCTGCTTTCTCTCTCTCTCGCTGCCTGGCTCTCTCTCACTCTCTCTCACTGCCTTGCTCCTTTCTCTCTCTTTCTCTCTCTCATTGCCCTGCTCTCTCTCTTTCTCTCTCACTGCCCTGCTCTCTCTCTCTCTCTCTCTCACTACCCTGTACTCTCTCCCTCTCTCACTGCCCTACTCTCTCTCTCTCACTGCCCTGCTCTCCCTTCTCTCACGGTCCTGCTCTCTCTCTCAATGCCCTACTCGCTCACCCTCTCTCTCACTGCCCTGCTTTCTCTCACTACCCTGTGCTCTCTCTCTATTTCTCACTGCCCTTCTCTCTCTCTCTCTCTGTCTCGCTGCCCTAATCTCTCTCTCTCTCTCACTGCCCTGCTCTCTCTCACCACCCTGTGCTCTCTCTCTCTTTCTCACTGCCCTTCTGTCTCTCTCTCTCTCACTGTCGCTGCCCTACTCTCGCTCACTGCCCTGTTCGCTCATTCGCTCTCTCACTAACCTGCTCTCTCTCTCTCTCTCTCTCGCTGTCCTTCTCTCTCTCTTTCTCACTGCCTTGCCTTCTCTCTCTCACTGCCCTGCCCTCTCTCTCACTGCCCTGCTCTCTCTCATTCACTGCCCTGCTCTCTCTCTCTCACTGCCCTGCTCTCTCTCTCTCTCACTGCCGTGCTCTCTCTCTCTCATTGCCCTGCTCTCTCTCTCTCTCTCTCACTGCCCTCTCTCTCTCTCACTGACCTGCACTCTCTCTCTCACTTCCCTGCTCTCTCTCATTGCCCTGCTCTCTCTCTCTCACTGCCCTGCTCTCTCTCACAGCCCTGCTCTCTCTCTCTCTCATTGCCCTGCTCTCTATTTCTCACTGACCTGCTCTCTCTCTCTCTCATTGCCCAGATCTCTCTCTTTCACTGCCCATCTATCTCTCTCTCTCTCTCGCTGCCCTGCTCTCTCTCTCTCTCTCTCACTGCCCTGAAGTCTCTCTCTCTCATTGCCCTGCTCTCTCTTTCACTGCCCTGCTCTCTCTCTCTCTTACTGCCCAGATCTCCCTCTCTCTCTCACTGCCCTGCTCTATATCTCTCACTGCCCTGCTCTTTCTCTTTCTCTCATTGCCCTGATCTCTCTCTTTCACTGCCCTGCACTCTCTCTCCCTCTCTCACTGCCCTGCTCACTCTCTCTCACAAACCTGCTCTCCCTCTATCACTGCCCGGCGCTCTCACTCTCTCACTGCCCTGCTCTCTCTCTCTACCCTGTTATATTTCTCTCTTTCTCACTGCTCTTCTCTCTCTCTCTCTCTGTTTCGCTGCCCTACTCTCTCTCTCTCTCACTGCCCTGCTCTCTCTCACCACCCTGTGTTTTCTCTCTCTTTCTCACTGCCCTTCTTTCTCTCTCTCTCTCACTCTCGCTGCCCTAGTCTCTCTCACTGCCCTGTTCGCTCATTCTCTCTCTCACTGACCTGCTCTCTCTTTCTCTCTCTCGCTGCCCTGCTCTCTCTCGCTCGCTCACTTCCCTGCCCTCTCTCTCACTGCCCTGACCTCTCTCTCACTGCCCTGCTCTCTCTCATTCACTGCCCTGCTCTCTCTCTCTCACTGCCCTGCTCTCTCTCACTCTCACTGCCGTTCTCTCTCTCTCTCATTGCCCTGTTCTCTCTCTCTCACTGCCCTGCTCTCTCTCTCTCGTTGCCCTGCTCTCTCTCTCTCTCTCTCTCACTGCCCTCTCTCTCTCTCACTGACCTGCACTCTCTCTCTCTCACTTCCCTGCTCTCTCTCTCTCACTTTGCCCTTATTCTCTCTCTCAATGCCCTGCTCTCTCTCTCTCACTGCCCTGCTCTCTCTCTCTCTGTCTCATTGCGCTGCTCTCTCCCACTCATTGCCCTGCTCTCTTTCTCGCTCACTGCCCTGCTCTCTTTCTCTCATTGCCCTGCTCTCTCTCTCTCATTGTCCTGCTCTCTCTCTCTCACAGCCCTTCTCTCTCTCACTGCCCTGCTCTCTCTCACTGCCCTGCTCTCTCTCTCTCTCTCATTGCCCTGCACTCTATTTCTCACTGACCTGCTCTCTCTCTCTCTCATTGTCCAGATCTCTCTCATTCACTGCCCTGCTCACTCTCTCTCTCTCTCACTGTGCTGCTCTCGCTCACTCTCTCACTGCCCTGCTCTCTCTCTCTCTCCCGCTGCCCTTCTCTCTCTCTCTTTCTCTCTCTCACTGCCCTGCTGTCTCTCTCTCCCATTGCGCTGCTCTCTCTTTCACTGCCCTGCTCTCCCTCTCTCTTACTGCCCAGATAACCCTCTCTCTCTCACTGCCCTGCTCTCTATCCCTCACTGCCCTGCTCTTTCTCTCTCTCTCATTGCCCTGATCTCTCTCTTTCACTGCCCTGTGCTCTCGCTTTCTCTCTCTCACTGCTCTGCTCTCTCTCACTACCCTGTGCTCTCTCTCTATTTCTCACTGCCCTTCTCTCTCTCTCTCTCTTTCTCGCTGCCCTACTCTCTCTCTCTCTCACTGCCCTGCTCTCTCTCACCACCCTGTGCTCTCTCTCTCTTTCACACTGCCCTTCTGTCTCTCTCTCTCTCACTCTCGCTGCCCTACTCTCTCTCACTGCCCTGTTCGCTCATTCTCTCTCTCACTGACCTGCTCTCTCTTTCTCTCTCTCGCTGCCCTGCTCTCTCTCGCTCGCTCACTTCCCTGCCCTCTCTCTCACTGCCCTGACCTCTCTCTCACTGCCCTGCTCTCTATCCCTCACTGCCCTGCTCTTTCTCTCTCTCTCATTGCCCTGATCTCTCTCTTTCACTGCCCTGTGCTCTCGCTTTCTCTCTCTCACTGCCCTGCTCTCTCTCACTACCCTGTGCTCTCTCTCTATTTCTCACTGCCCTTCTCTCTCTCTCTCTCTTTCTCGCTGCCCTACTCTCTCTCTCTCTCACTGCCCTGCTCTCTCTCACCACCCTGTGCTCTCTCTCTCTTTCACACTGCCCTTCTGTCTCTCTCTCTCTCACTCTCGCTGCCCTACTCTCTCTCACTGCCCTGTTCGCTCATTCTCTCTCTCACTGACCTGCTCTCTCTTTCTCTCTCTCGCTGCCCTGCTCTCTCTCGCTCGCTCACTTCCCTGCCCTCTCTCTCACTGCCCTGCCCTCTCTCTCACTGCCCTGCTCTCTCTCATTCACTGCCCTGATCTCTCTCTCTCAGTGCCCTGCTCTCTCTCACTCTCACTGCCGTTCTCTCTCTCTCTCATTGCCCTGTTCTCTCTCTCTCACTGCCCTGCTCTCTCTCTCTCGCTGCCCTGCTCTCTCTCTCTCTCTCTCTCTCACTGCCCTCTCTCTCTCTCACTGACCTGCACTCTCTCTCTCTCACTTCCCTGCTCTCTCACTCTCACTTTGCCCTGATCTCTCTCTCTCAATGCCCTGCTCTCTCTCTCTCACTGCCCTGCTCTCTCTCTCTCTGTCTCATTGCGCTGCTCTCTCCCACTCATTGCCCTGCTCTCTTTCTCGCTCACTGCCCTGCTCTCTTTCTCTCATTGCCCTGCTCTCTCTCTCTCATTGTCCTGCTCTCTTTCTCTCACAGCCCTTCTCTCTCTCACTGCCCTGCTCTCTCTCACTGCCCTGCTCTCTCTCTCTCTCTCATTGCCCTGCACTCTATTTCTCACTGACCTGCTCTCTCTCTCTCTCATTGTCCAGATCTCTCTCATTCACTGCCCTGCTCACTCTCTCTCTCTCTCACTGTGCTGCTCTCGCTCACTCTCTCACTGCCCTGCTGTCTCTCTCTCTCCCGCTGCCCTTCTCTCTCTCTCTTTCTCTCTCTCACTGCCCTGCTGTCTCTCTCTCCCATTGCCCTGCTCTCTCTTTCACTGCCCTGCTCTCCCTCTCTCTTACTGCCCAGATCACCCTCTCTCTCTCACTGCCCTGCTCTCTATCCCTCACTGCCCTGCTCTTTCTCTCTCTCTCATTGCCCTGATCTCTCTCTTTCACTGCCCTGTGCTCTCGCTTTCTCTCTCTCACTGCCCTGCTCTCTCTCACTACCCTGTGCTCTCTCTCTATTTCTCACTGCCCTTCTCTCTCTCTCTCTCTTTCTCGCTGCCCTACTCTCTCTCTCTCTCACTGCCCTGCTCTCTCTCACCACCCTGTGCTCTCTCTCTCTTTCACACTGCCCTTCTGTCTCTCTCTCTCTCACTCTCGCTGCCCTACTCTCTCTCACTGCCCTGTTCGCTCATTCTCTCTCTCACTGACCTGCTCTCTCTCTCTCTCTCTCTCGCTGCCCTGCTCTCTCTCTCTCACACTGCCCTGCCTTCTCTCTCTCACTGCCCTGCCCTCTCTCTCACTGCCCTGCTCTCTCTCATTCTTTTGCCCTGCTCTCTCTCTCTCAGTGCCCTGCTCTCTCTGTCTCTCACTGCCGTGCTCTCTCTCTCTCACTGCCCTGCTCTCTCTCTCTCTGTCTCATTGCGCTGCTCTCTCCCACTCATTGCCCTGCTCTCTCTCTCGCTCACTGCCCTGCTCTCTTTCTCTCATTGCCCTGCTCTCTCTCTCTCATTGTCCTGCTCTCTCTCTCTCACAGCCCTTCTCTCTCTCACTGCCCTGCTCTCTCTCACTGCCCTGCTCTCTCTCTCTCTCTCATTGCCCTGCACTCTATTTCTCACTGACCTGCTCTCTCTCTCTCTCATTGTCCAGATCTCTCTCATTCACTGCCCTGCTCACTCTCTCTCTCTCTCACTGTGCTGCTCTCGCTCACTCTCTCACTGCCCTGCTCTCTCTCTCTCTCCCGCTGCCCTTCTCTCTCTCTCTTTCTCTCTCTCACTGCCCTGCTGTCTCTCTCTCCCATTGCCCTGCTCTCTCTTTCACTGCCCTGCTCTCCCTCTCTCTTACTGCCCAGATCACCCTCTCTCTCTCACTGCCCTGCTCTCTATCCCTCACTGCCCTGCTCTTTCTCTCTCTCTCATTGCCCTGATCTCTCTCTTTCACTGCCCTGTGCTCTCGCTTTCTCTCTCTCACTGCCCTGCTCTCTCTCACTACCCTGTGCTCTCTCTCTATTTCTCACTGCCCTTCTCTCTCTCTCTCTCTTTCTCGCTGCCCTACTCTCTCTCTCTCTCACTGCCCTGCTCTCTCTCACCACCCTGTGCTCTCTCTCTCTTTCACACTGCCCTTCTGTCTCTCTCTCTCTCACTCTCGCTGCCCTACTCTCTCTCACTGCCCTGTTCGCTCATTCTCTCTCTCACTGACCTGCTCTCTCTCTCTCTCTCTATCGCTGCCCTGCTCTCTCTCTCTCTCACTGCCCTGCCTTCTCTCTCTCACTGCCCTGCCCTCTCTCTCACTGCCCTGCTCTCTCTCATTCACTGCCCTGCTCTCTCTCTCTCACTGCCCTGCTCTCTCTGTCTCTCACTGCCGTGCTCTCTCTCTCTCATTGCCCTGCTCTCTCTCACAGCCCTGCTCTCTCTCTCTCTCATTGCCCTGCTCTCTCTCACAGCCCTGCTCTCTCTCTCTCTCATTGCCCTGCTCTCTCTCTCTCACTGCCCTGCTCTCTCTCACAGCCCTGCTCTCTCTCTCTCTCATTGCCCTGCTCTCTATTTCTCACTGACCTGCTCTCTCTCTCATTGCCCAGATCTCTCTCTTTCACTGCCCTGCGTACTCTCTTCTCTCTCTCTCACTGTGCTGCTCTCTCTCACTCTCTCACTGCCCTGCTATCTCTCTCTCTCTCTCGCTGCCCTGCTCTCTCTCTCTCTCTCTCACTGCCCTGCTCTCTCTCTCTCTCATTGCCCTGCTCTCTCTTTCACTGCCCTGCTCTCTCTCTCTCTTACTGCCCAGATCTCCCTCTCTCTCTCACTGCCCTGCTCTCTATCTCTCACTGCCCTGCTCTTTCTCTCTCTCTCATTGCCCTGATCTCTCTCTTTCACTGCCCTGCGCTCTCTCTCCCTCTCTCACTGCCCTGCTCTCTATCTCTCACTGCCCTGCTCTTTCTCTCTCTCTCATTGCCCTGATCTCTCTCTTTCACTGCCCTGCGCTCTCTCTCCCTCTCTCACTGCCCTGCTCACTCTCTCTCACAACCCTGCTCTCCCCCTATCACTGCCCGGCTCTCTCTCTCTCTCACTGCCCTGCTCACTCTCTCTCACAACCCTGCTCTCCCTCTATCATTGCCTGGCTCTCTCTCTCTCTCACTGCCCTGCTCTCTCTTTTCACCCTGTGCTCTCTGCCTCTTTCTCACTGCCCTTCTGTCTCTCTCTCTCACTCTCGCTGCCCTACTCTCTCTCACTGCCCTGTTCGCTCATTCTCTCTCTCACTGACCTGCTCTCTCTCTCTCTCTCTGTCACTGCCCTGCCCTCTCTCTCTCACTGCCCTGCCCTCTCTCTCACTGCCCTGCTCTCTCTCATTCACTGCCCTGCTCTCTCTCTCACTGCCCTGCTCTCTCTCTCTCACTGCCCTGCTCTGTCTCTCTCTCTCTCTCACAGCTCTCTCTCTCTCTCACTCAACTGCACTCCCTCTCTCACTTCCCTGCTCTCTCTCTCTCCCTTTGCTCTGCTCTCTCTCTCTCACTGCCCTGCTCTCTCTCTCTCGCTGCCCTGCTCTCTCTCTCTCTCTCATTGCCCTGCTCTCTCTCTCTCATTGCCCTGCTCTCTCTCTCACTGCCCTGCACTCTCTCTCTCTCTCATTGCGCTGCTCTCTCTCTCTCATTGCCCTGCTCTCACTCTCACTGCCCTGCTCTCTCTCTCTCTTACTGCCCAGATCTCCCTCTCTCTCTCACTGCCCTGCTCTCTATCTCTCACTGTCCTGCTCTTTCTCTCTCTCATTGCCCTGATCTCTCTCTTTCACTGCCCTGCGCTCTCGCTTTCCCTCTCTCAGTGCCCTGCTATCTCTCACTCTCTCACTGTCCTGCTCTCTCTCTCTCTCTCTCTCTCTCGCTGCCCAGCTCTCTCTCTCTCTCACTGCCCTGCTTTCTCTCTCTCTCGCTGCCTGGCTCTCTCTCACTCTCTCTAACTGCCTTGCTCCTTTCTCTCTCTCTCTCTCTCTCATTGCCCTGCTCTCTCTCTCTCTCTCTCACTGCCCTGCTCTCTCTCTCTTTCTCTCTCACTACCCTGTACTCTCTCCCTCTCTCACTGCCCTACTCTCTCTCTCTCACTGCCCTGCTCTCCCTTCTCTCACGGTCCTGCTCTCTCTCTCAATGCCCTACTCGCTCACCCTCTCTCTCACTGCCCTGCTCTCTCTCACTACCCTGTGCTCTCTCTCTATTTCTCACTGCCCTTCTCTCTCTCTTTCTCTGTCTCGCTGCCCTAATCTCTCCCTCTCTCTCACTGCCCTGCTCTCTCTCACCACCCTGTGCTCTCTCTCTCTTTCTCACTGCCCTTCTGTATCTCTCTCTCTCACTGTCGCTGCCCTACTCTCGCTCACTGCCCTGTTCGCTCATTCGCTCTCTCACTAACCTGCTCTCTCTCTCTCTCTCTCGCTGTCCTTCTCTCTCTCTTTCTCACTGCCTTGCCTTCTCTCTCTCACTGCCCTGCCCTCTCTCTCACTGCCCTGCTCTCTCTCATTCACTGCCCTGCTCTCTCTCTCTCACTGCCCTGCTCTCTCTCTCTCTCACTGCCGTGCTCTCTCTCTCTCATTGCCCTGCTCTCTCTCTCTCTCTCTCACTGCCCTCTCTCTCTCTCACTGAACTGCACTCTCTCTCTCACTTCCCTGCTCTCTCTCATTGCCCTGCTCTCTCTCTCTCACTGCCCTGCTCTCTCTCACAGCCCTGCTCTCTCTCTCTCTCATTGCCCTGCTCTCTATTTCTCACTGACCTGCTCTCTCTCTCTCTCATTGCCCAGATCTCTCTCTTTCACTGCCCATCTATCTCTCTCTCTCTCTCGCTGCCCTGCTCTCTCTCTCTCTCTCTCTCACTGCCCTGAAGTCTCTCTCTCTCATTGCCCTGCTCTCTCTTTCACTGCCCTGCTCTCTCTCTCTCTTACTGCCCAGATCTCCCTCTCTCTCTCACTGCCCTGCTCTATATCTCTCACTGCCCTGCTCTTTCTCTTTCTCTCATTGCCCTGATCTCTCTCTTTCACTGCCCTGCACTCTCTCTCCCTCTCTCACTGCCCTGCTCACTCTCTCTCACAAACCTGCTCTCCCTCTATCACTGCCCGGCTCTCTCACTCTCTCACTGCCCTGCTCTCTCTCTCTACCCTGTTATATTTCTCTCTTTCTCACTGCTCTTCTCTCTCTCTCTCTCTGTTTCGCTGCCCTACTCTCTCTCTCTCTCACTGCCCTGCTCTCTCTCACCACCCTGTGTTTTCTCTCTCTTTCTCACTGCCCTTCTTTCTCTCTCTCTCTCACTCTCGCTGCCCTAGTCTCTCTCACTGCCCTGTTCGCTCATTCTCTCTCTCACTGACCTGCTCTCTCTTTCTCTCTCTAGCTGCCCTGCTCTCTCTCGCTCACTCACTTCCCTGCCCTCTCTCTCACTGCCCTGACCTCTCTCTCACTGCCCTGCTCTCTCTCATTCACTGCCCTGCTCTCTCTCTCTCACTGCCCTGCTCTCTCTCACTCTCACTGCCGTTCTCTCTCTCTCTCATTGCCCTGTTCTCTCTCTCTCACTGCCCTGCTCTCTCTCTCTCGCTGCCCTGCTCTCTCTCTCTCTCTCTCTCTCACTGCCCTCTCTCTCTCTCACTGACCTGCACTCTCTCTCTCACTTCCCTGCTCTCTCTCTCTCACTTTGCCCTGATCTCTCTCTCTCAATGCTCTGCTCTCTCTCTCTCACTGCCCTGCTCTCTCTCTCTCTGTCTCATTGCGCTGCTCTCTCCCACTCATTGCCCTGCTCTCTTTCTCGCTCACTGCCCTGCTCTCTTTCTCTCATTGCCCTGCTCTCTCTCTCTCATTGTCCTGCTCTCTCTCTCTCACAGCCCTTCTCTCTCTCACTGCCCTGCTCTCTCTCACTGCCCTGCTCTCTCTCTCTCATTGCCCTGCACTCTATTTCTCACTGACCTGCTCTCTCTCTCTCTCATTGTCCAGACCTCTCTCATTCACTGCCCTGCTCACTCTCTCTCTCACTGTGCTGCTCTCGCTCACTCTCTCACTGCCCTGCTCTCTCTCTCTCTCCCGCTGCCCTTCTCTCTCTCTCTTTCTCTCTCTCACTGCCCTGCTGTCTCTCTCTCCCATTGCCCTGCTCTCTCTTTCACTGCCCTGCTCTCCCTCTCTCTTACTGCCCAGATCACCCTCTCTCTCTCACTGCCCTGCTCTCTATCCCTCACTGCCCTGCTCTTTCTCTCTCTCTCATTGCCCTGATCTCTCTCTTTCACTGCCCTGTGCTCTCGCTTTCTCTCTCTCACTGCCCTGCTCTCTCTCACTACCCTGTGCTCTCTCTCTATTTCTCACTGCCCTTCTCTCTCTCTCTCTCTTTCTCGCTGCCCTACTCTCTCTCTCTCTCACTGCCCTGCTCTCTCTCACCACCCTGTGCTCTCTCTCTCTATCACACTGCCCTTCTGTCTCTCTCTCTCTCACTCTCGCTGCCCTACTCTCTCTCACTGCCCTGTTCGCTCATTCTCTCTCTCACTGACCTGCTCTCTCTCTCTCTCTCTCTCGCTGCCCTGCTCTCTCTCTCTCACACTGCCCTGCCTTCTCTCTCTCACTGCCCTGCCCTCTCTCTCACTGCCCTGCTCTCTCTCATTCTTTTGCCCTGCTCTCTCTCTCTCAGTGCCTTGCTCTCTTTGTCTCTCACTGCCGTGCTCTCTCTCTCTCACTGCCCTGCTCTCTCTCTCTCTCTGTCTCATTGCGCTGCTCTCTCCCACTCATTGCCCTGCTCTCTCTCTCGCTCACTGCCCTGCTCTCTTTCTCTCATTGCCCTGCTCTCTCTCTCTCATTGTCCTGCTCTCTCTCTCTCACAGCCCTTCTCTCTCTCACTGCCCTGCTCTCTCTCACTGCCCTGCTCTCTCTCTCTCTCTCATTGCCCTGCACTCTATTTCTCACTGACCTGCTCTCTCTCTCTCTCATTGTCCAGATCTCTCTCATTCACTGCCCTGCTCACTCTCTCTCTCTCTCACTGTGCTGCTCTCGGTCACTCTCTCACTGCCCTGCTCTCTCTCTCTCTCCCGCTGCCCTTCTCTCTCTCTCTTTCTCTCTCTCACTGCCCTGCTGTCTCTCTCTCCCATTGCCCTGCTCTCTCTTTCACTGCCCTGCTCTCCCTCTCTCTTACTGCCCAGATCACCCTCTCTCTCTCACTGCCCTGCTCTCTATTCCTCACTGCCCTGCTCTTTCTCTCTCTCTCATTGCCCTGATCTCTCTCTTTCACTGCCCTGTGCTCTCGCTTTCTCTCTCTCACTGCCCTGCTCTCTCTCACTACCCTGTGCTCTCTCTCTATTTCTCACTGCCCTTCTCTCTCTCTCTCTCTTTCTCGCTGCCCTACTCTCTCTCTCTCTCACTGCCCTGCTCTCTCTCACCGCCCTGTGCTCTCTCTCTCTTTCACACTGCCCTTCTGTCTCTCTCTCTCTCACTCTCGCTGCCCTACTCTCCCTCACTGCCCTGTTCGCTCATGCTCTCTCTCACTGACCTGCTCTCTCTCTCTCTCTCTCTCGCTGCCCTGCTCTCTCTCTCTCTCACTGCCCTGCCTTCTCTCTCTCACTGCCCTGCCCTCTCTCTCACTGCCCTGCTCTCTCTCATTCACTGCCCTGCTCTCTCTCTCTCACTGCCCTGCTCTCTCTCTCTCTCACTGCCGTGCTCTCTCTCTCTCATTGCCCTGCTCTCTCTCACAGCCCTGCTCTCTCTCTCTCTCATTGCCCTGCTCTCTCTCACAGCCCTGCTCTCTCTCTCTCTCATTGCCCTGCTCTCTCTCTCTCACTGCCCTGCTCTCTCTCACAGCCCTGCTCTCTCTCTCTCTCATTGCCCTGCTCTCTATTTCTCACTGACCTGCTCTCTCTCTCATTGCCCAGATCTCTCTCTTTCACTGCCCTGCGTACTCTCTTCTCTCTCTCTCACTGTGCTGCTCTCTCTCACTCTCTCACTGCCCTGCTATCTCTCTCTCTCTCTCGCTGCCCTGCTCTCTCTCTCTATCTCTCACTGCCCTGCTCTCTCTCTCTCTCATTGCCCTGCTCTCTCTTTCACTGCCCTGCTCTCTCTCTCTCTTACTGCCCAGATCTCCCTCTCTCTCTCACTGCCCTGCTCTCTATCTCTCACTGCCCTGCCCTCTCTCTCACTGCCCTGCTCTCTCTCTCTCTCACTGCCGTGCTCTCTCTCTCTCATTGCCCTGCTCTCTCTCACAGCCCTGCTCTCTCTCTCTCTCATTGCCCTGCTCTCTCTCACAGCCCTGCTCTCTCTCTCTCTCATTGCCCTGCTCTCTCTCTCTCACTGCCCTGCTCTCTCTCACAGCCCTGCTCTCTCTCTCTCTCATTGCCCTGCTCTCTATTTCTCACTGACCTGCTCTCTCTCTCATTGCCCAGATCTCTCTCTTTCACTGCCCTGCGTACTCTCTTCTCTCTCTCTCACTGTGCTGCTCTCTCTCACTCTCTCACTGCCCTGCTATCTCTCTCTCTCTCTCGCTGCCCTGCTCTCTCTCTCTCTCTCTCACTGCCCTGCTCTCTCTCTCTCTCATTGCCCTGCTCTCTCTTTCACTGCCCTGCTCTCTCTCTCTCTCTTACTGCCCAGATCTCCCTCTCTCTCTCACTGCCCTGCTCTCTATCTCTCACTGCCCTGCTCTTTCTCTCTCTCTCATTGCCCTGATCTCTCTCTTTCACTGCCCTGCGCTCTCTCTCCCTCTCTCACTGCCCTGCTCACTCTCTCTCACAACCCTGCTCTCCCTCTATCACTGCCCGGCTCTCTCTCTCACTGCCCTGCTCTCTCTCACTACCCTGTGCTCTCTCTCTCTTTCTCATTGCTATTCTCTCTCTCTCACTCTGTCTCGCTGCCCTACTCTCTCTCTCTCTCACTGCCCTGCTCTCTCTCACTGCCCTGCTCTCTCTCTCTCTGTCTCATTGCGCTGCTCTCTCCCACTCATTGCCCTGCTCTCTTTCTCGCTCACTGCCCTGCTCTCTCTCTCTCATTGCCCTACTCTCTCTCTCTCACAGCCCTGCTGTCTCTCATTGCCCTGCTCTTTCTCTCTCACTGCCCTTCTCTCTCTCACAGCCCTGCTCTCTCTCTCTCTCATTGCCCTGCTCTCTATTTCTCACTGACCTGCTCTCTCTCTTTGCCCAGATCTCTCTCTCTCACTGCCCTGCGCACACTCTCTCTCTCTCAGTGTGCTGCTCTTTCTCACTCTCTCACTGCCCTGCTGTCTCTCTCTCTCTCATTGCCCTGCTCTCCCTTTCACTGCTCTGCTCTCTCTCTCTCTCACAATGCCCTGCTCTCTATCTCTCACTGCCCTGCTCTTTCCCTCTCTCTTATTGCCCTGATCTCTCTCTTTCACTGCCCTGCACTCTCGCTCTCTCTCTCTCTCTCTCTCTCTCACTGCCCTGCTCACTCTCTCTCACAACCCTGCTCTCCCTCTATCATTGCCTGGCTCTCTCTCTCTCTCACTGCCCTGCTCTCTCTTTTCACCCTGTGCTCTCTGCCTCTTTCTCACTGCCCTTCTGTCTCTCTCTCTCACTCTCGCTGCCCTACTCTCTCTCACTGCCCTGTTCGCTCATTCTCTCTCTCACTGACCTGCTCTCTCTCTCTCTGTCACTGCCCTGCCCTCTCTCTCTCACTGCCCTGCCCTCTCTCTCACTGCCCTGCTCTCTCTCATTCACTGCCCTGCTCTCTCTCTCACTGCCCTGCTCTCTCTCTCTCACTGCCCTGCTCTGTCTCTCTCTCTCTCTCACAGCTCTCTCTCTCTCACTCAACTGCACTCCCTCTCTCACTTCCCTGCTCTCTCTCTCTCCCTTTGCCCTGCTCTCTCTCTCTCACTGCCCTGCTCTCTCTCTCTCGCTGCCCTGCTCTCTCTCTCTCCCTCATTGCCCTGCTCTCTCTCTCTCATTGCCCTGCTCTCTCTCTCACTGCCCTGCACTCTCTCTCTCTCTCATTGCGCTGCTCTCTCTCTCTCATTGCCCTGCTCTCTCTCTCACTGCCCTGCTCTCTCTCTCTCTTACTGCCCAGATCTCCCTCTCTCTCTCACTGCCCTGCTCTCTATCTCTCACTGTCCTGCTCTTTCTCTCTCTCATTGCCCTGATCTCTCTCTTTCACTGCCCTGCGCTCTCGCTTTCCCTCTCTCAGTGCCCTGCTATCTCTCACTCTCTCACTGTCCTGCTCTCTCTCTCACTCTCTCTCTCTCGCTGCCCAGCTCTCTCTCTCTCTCACTGCCCTGCTTTCTCTCTCTCTCGCTGCCTGGCTCTCTCTCACTCTCTCTCACTGCCTTGCTCCTTTCTCTCTCTCTCTCTCTCTCATTGCCCTGCTCTCTCTCTCTCTCTCTCAGTGCCCTGCTCTCTCTCTCTCTCTCTCTCACTACCCTGTACTCTCTCCCTCTCTCACTGCCCTACTCTCTCTCTCTCACTGCCCTGCTCTCCCTTCTCTCACGGTCCTGCTCTCTCTCTCAATGCCCTACTCGCTCACCCTCTCTCTCACTGCCCTGCTCTCTCTCACTACCCTGTGCTCTCTCTCTATTTCTCACTGCCCTTCTCTCTCTCTCTCTCTGTCTCGCTGCCCTAATCTCTCTCTCTCTCACTGCCCTGCTCTCTCTCACCACCCTGTGCTCTCTCTCTCTTTCTCACTGCCCTTCTGTCTCTCTCTCTCTCACTGTCGCTGCCCTACTCTCGCTCACTGCCCTGTTCGCTCATTCGCTCTCTCACTAACCTGCTCTCTCTCTCTCTCTCTCGCTGTCCTTCTCTCTCTCTTTCTCACTGCCTTGCCTTCTCTCTCTCACTGCCCTGCCCTCTCTCTCACTGCCCTGCTCTCTCTCATTCACTGCCCTGCTCTCTCTCTCTCACTGCCCTGCTCTCTCTGTCTCTCACTGCCGTGCTCTCTCTCTCTCATTGCCCTGCTCTCTCTCTCTCTCTCTCACTGCCCTCTCTCTCTCTCACTGACCTGCACTCTCTCTCTCACTTCCCTGCTCTCTCTCATTGCCCTGCTCTCTCTCTCTCACTGCCCTGCTCTCTCTCACAGCCCTGCTCTCTCTCTCTCTCATTGCCCTGCTCTCTATTTCTCACTGACCTGCTCTCTCTCTCTCTCATTGCCCAGATCTCTCTCTTTCACTGCCCATCTATCTCTCTCTCTCTCTCGCTGCCCTGCTCTCTCTCTCTCTCTCTCTCACTGCCCTGAAGTCTCTCTCTCTCATTGCCCTGCTCTCTCTTTCACTGCCCTGCTCTCTCTCTCTCTTACTGCCCAGATCTCCCTCTCTCTCTCACTGCCCTGCTCTATATCTCTCACTGCCCTGCTCTTTCTCTTTCTCTCATTGCCCTGATCTCTCTCTTTCACTGCCCTGCACTCTCTCTCCCTCTCTCACTGCCCTGCTCACTCTCTCTCACAAACCTGCTCTCCCTCTATCACTGCCCGGCGCTCTCACTCTACCCTGTTATATTTCTCTCTTTCTCACTGCTCTTCTCTCTCTCTCTCTCTGTTTCGCTGCCCTACTCTCTCTCTCTCTCACTGCCCTGCTCTCTCTCACCACCCTGTGTTTTCTCTCTCTTTCTCACTGCCCTTCTTTCTCTCTCTCTCTCACTCTCGCTGCCCTAGTCTCTCTCACTGCCCTGTTCGCTCATTCTCTCTCTCACTGACCTGCTCTCTCTTTCTCTCTCTCGCTGCCCTGCTCTCTCTCGCTCGCTCACTTCCCTGCCCTCTCTCTCACTGCCCTGCCCTCTCTCTCACTGCCCTGCTCTCTCTCATTCACTGCCCTGCTCTCTCTCTCTCACTGCCCTGCTCTCTCTCACTCTCACTGCCGTTCTCTCTCTCTCTCATTGCCCTGTTCTCTCTCTCTCACTGCCCTGCTCTCTCTCTCTCGCTGCCCTGCTCTCTCTCTCTCTCTCTCTCTCACTGCCCTCTCTCTCTCTCACTGACCTGCACTCTCTCTCTCACTGCCCTGCCTTCTCTCTCTCACTGCCCTGCCCTCTCTCTCACTGCCCTGCTCTCTCTCATTCACTGCCCTGCTCTCTCTCTCTCACTGCCCTGCTCTCTCTGTCTCTCACTGCCGTGCTCTCTTTCTCTCATTGCCCTGCTCTCTCTCACAGCCCTGCTCTCTCTCTCTCTCATTGCCCTGCTCTCTCTCACAGCCCTGCTCTCTCTCTCTCTCATTGCCCTGCTCTCTCTCTCTCACTGCCCTGCTCTCTCTCACAGCCCTGCTCTCTCTCTCTCTCATTGCCCTGCTCTCTATTTCTCACTGACCTGCTCTCTCTCTCATTGCCCAGATCTCTCTCTTTCACTGCCCTGCGTACTCTCTTCTCTCTCTCTCACTGTGCTGCTCTCTCTTACTCTCTCACTGCCCTGCTATCTCTCTCTCTCTCTCGCTGCCCTGCTCTCTCTCTCTCTCTCTCTCTCACTGCCCTGCTCTCTCTCTCTCTCATTGCCCTGCTCTCTCTTTCACTGCCCTGCTCTCTCTCTCTCTTACTGCCCAGATCTCCCTCTCTCTCTCACTGCCCTGCTCTCTATCTCTCACTGCCCTGCTCTTTCTCTCTCTCTCATTGCCCTGATCTCTCTCTTTCACTGCCCTGCGCTCTCTCTCCCTCTCTCACTGCCCTGCTCACTCTCTCTCACAACCCTGCTCTCCCCCTATCACTGCCCGGCTCTCTCTCTCTCTCACTGCCCTGCTCACTCTCTCTCACAACCCTGCTCTCCCCCTATCACTGCCCGGCTCTCTCTCTCTCTCACTGCCCTGCTCACTCTCTCTCACAACCCTGCTCTCCCTCTATCATTGCCTGGCTCTCTCTCTCTCTCACTGCACTGCTCTCTCTTTTCACCCTGTGCTCTCTGCCTCTTTCTCACTGCCCTTCTGTCTCTCTCTCTCACTCTCGCTGCCCTACTCTCTCTCACTGCCCTGTTCGCTCATTCTCTCTCTCACTGACCTGCTCTCTCTCTCTCTGTCACTGCCCTGCCCTCTCTCTCTCACTGCCCTGCCCTCTCTCTCACTGCCCTGCTCTCTCTCATTCACTGCCCTGCTCTCTCTCTCACTGCCCTGCTCTCTCTCTCTCACTGCCCTGCTCTTTCTCTCTCTCTCTCTCACAGCCCTCTCTCTCTCTCACTCAACTGCACTCCCTCTCTCACTTCCCTGCTCTCTCTCTCTCCCTTTGCCCTGCTCTCTCTCTCTCACTGCCCTGCTCTCTCTCTCTCGCTGCCCTGCTCTCTCTCTCGCTCTCATTGCCCTGCTCTCTCTCTCTCATTGCCCTGCTCTCTCTCTCACTGCCCTGCACTCTCTCTCTCTCTCATTGCGCTGCTCTCTCTCTCTCATTGCCCTGCTCTCACTCTCACTGCCCTGCTCTCTCTCTCTCTTACTGCCCAGATCTCCCTCTCTCTCTCACTGCCCTGCTCTCTATCTCTCACTGTCCTGCTCTTTCTCTCTCTCATTGCCCTGATCTCTCTCTTTCACTGCCCTGCGCTCTCGCTTTCCCTCTCTCAGTGCCCTGCTATCTCTCACTCTCTCACTGTCCTGCTCTCTCTCTCTCTCTCTCTCTCTCGCTGCCCAGCTCTCTCTCTCTCTCACTGCCCTGCTTTCTCTCTCTCTCGCTGCCTGGCTCTCTCTCACTCTCTCTCACTGCCTGGCTCCTTTCTCTCTCTCTCTCTCTCTCATTGCCCTGCTCTCTCTCTCTCTCTCTCACTGCCCTGCTCTCTCTCTCTCTCTCTCTCACTACCCTGTACTCTCTCCCTCTCTCACTGCCCTACTCTCTCTCTCTCACTGCCCTGCTCTCCCTTCTCTCACGGTCCTGCTCTCTCTCTCAATGCCCTACTCGCTCACCCTCTCTCTCACTGCCCTGCTTTCTCTCACTACCCTGTGCTCTCTCTCTATTTCTCACTGCCCTTCTCTCTCTCTCTCTCTGTCTCGCTGCCCTAATCTCTCTCTCTCTCTCACTGCCCTGCTCTCTCTCACCACCCTGTGCTCTCTCTCTCTTTCTCACTGCCCTTCTATCTCTCTCTCTCTCACTGTCGCTGCCCTACTCTCGCTCACTGCCCTGTTCGCTCATTCGCTCTCTCACTAACCTGCTCTCTCTCTCTCTCTCTCGCTGTCCTTCTCTCTCTCTTTCTCACTGCCTTGCCTTCTCTCTCTCACTGCCCTGCCCTCTCTCTCACTGCCCTGCTCTCTCTCATTCACTGCCCTGCTCTCTCTCTCTCACTGCCCTGCTCTCTCTCTCTCTCACTGCCGTGCTCTCTCTCTCTCATTGCCCTGCTCTCTCTCTCTCTCTCTCACTGCCCTCTCTCTCTCTCACTGACCTGCACTCTCTCTCTCACTTCCCTGCTCTCTCTCATTGCCCTGCTCTCTCTCTCTCACTGCCCTGCTCTCTCTCACAGCCCTGCTCTCTCTCTCTCTCATTGCCCTGCTCTCTATTTCTCACTGACCTGCTCTTTCTCTCTCTCATTGCCCAGATCTCTCTCTTTCACTGCCCATCTATCTCTCTCTCTCTCTCGCTGCCCTGCTCTCTCTCTCTCTCTCTCTCACTGCCCTGAAGTCTCTCTCTCTCATTGCCCTGCTCTCTCTTTCACTGCCCTGCTCTCTCTCTCTCTTACTGCCCAGATCTCCCTCTCTCTCTCACTGCCCTGCTCTATATCTCTCACTGCCCTGCTCTTTCTCTTTCTCTCATTGCCCTGATCTCTCTCTTTCACTGCCCTGCACTCTCTCTCCCTCTCTCACTGCCCTGCTCACTCTCTCTCACAAACCTGCTCTCCCTCTATCACTGCCCGGCGCTCTCACTCTCTCACTGCCCTGCTCTCTCTCTCTACCCTGTTATATTTCTCTCTTTCTCACTGCCCTACTCTCTCTCTCTCTCACTGCCCTGCTCTCTCTCACCACCCTGTGTTTTCTCTCTCTTTCTCACTGCCCTTCTTTCTCTCTCTCTCTCACTCTCGCTGCCCTAGTCTCTCTCACTGCCCTGTTCGCTCATTCTCTCTCTCACTGACCTGCTCTCTCTTTCTCTCTCTCGCTGCCCTGCTCTCTCTCGCTCGCTCACTTCCCTGCCCTCTCTCTCACTGCCCTGACCTCTCTCTCACTGCCCTGCTCTCTCTCATTCACTGCCCTGCTCTCTCTCTCTCACTGCCCTGCTCTCTCTCACTCTCACTGCCGTTCTCTCTCTCTCTCAGTGCCCTGTTCTCTCTCTCTCACTGCCCTGCTCTCTCTCTCTCGTTGCCCTGCTCTCTCTCTCTCTCTCTCTCACTGCCCTCTCTCTCTCTCACTGACCTGCACTCTCTCTCTCTCACTTCCCTGCTCTCTCTCTCTCACATTGCCCTTATTCTCTCTCTCAATGCCCTGCTCTCTCTCTCTCACTGCCCTGCTCTCTCTCTCTCTGTCTCATTGCGCTGCTCTCTCACACTCATTGCCCGGCTCTCTTTCTCGCTCACTGCCCTGCTCTCTTTCTCTCATTGCCCTGCTCTCTCTCTCTCATTGTCCTGCTCTCTCTCTCTCACAGCCCTTCTCTCTCTCACTGCCCTGCTCTCTCTCACTGCCCTGCTCTCTCTCTCTCTCTCATTGCCCTGCACTCTATTTCTCACTGACCTGCTCTCTCTCTCTCTCATTGTCCAGATCTCTCTCATTCACTGCCCTGCTCACTCTCTCTCTCTCTCACTGTGCTGCTCTCGCTCACTCTCTCACTGCCCTGCTCTCTCTCTCTCTCCCGCTGCCCTTCTCTCTCTCTCTTTCTCTCTCTCACTGCCCTGCTGTCTCTCTCTCCCATTGCCCTGCTCTCTCTTTCACTGCCCTGCTCTCCCTCTCTCTTACTGCCCAGATCACCCTCTCTCTCTCACTGCCCTGCTCTCTATCCCTCACTGCCCTGCTCTTTCTCTCTCTCTCATTGCCCTGATCTCTCTCTTTCACTGCCCTGTGCTCTCGCTTTCTCTCTCTCACTGCCCTGCTCTCTCTCACTACCCTGTGCTCTCTCTCTATTTCTCACTGCCCTTCTCTCTCTCTCTCTCTTTCTCGCTGCCCTACTCTCTCTCTCTCTCACTGCCCTGCTCTCTCTCACCACCCTGTGCTCTCTCTCTCTTTCACACTGCCCTTCTGTCTCTCTCTCTCTCACTCTCGCTGCCCTACTCTCTCTCACTGCCCTGTTCGCTCATTCTCTCTCTCACTGACCTGCTCTCTCTTTCTCTCTCTCGCTGCCCTGCTCTCTCTCGCTCGCTCACTTCCCTGCCCTCTCTCTCACTGCCCTGACCTCTCTCTCACTGCCCTGCTCTCTCTCATTCACTGCCCTGCTCTCTCTCTCTCTCAGTGCCCTGCTCTCTCTCACTCTCACTGCCGTTCTCTCTCTCTCTCATTGCCCTGTTCTCTCTCTATCACTGCCCTGCTCTCTCTCTCTCGCTGCCCTGCTCTCTCTCTCTCTCTCTCTCTCACTGCCCTCTCTCTCTCTCACTGACCTGCACTCTCTCTCTCTCACTTCCCTGCTCTCTCACTCTCACTTTGCCCTGATCTCTCTCTCTCAATGCCCTGCTCTCTCTCTCTCACTGCCCTGCTCTCTCTCTCTCTGTCTCATTGCGCTGCTCTCTCCCACTCATTGCCCTGCTCTCTTTCTCGCTCACTGCCCTGCTCTCTTTCTCTCATTGCCCTGCTCTCTCTCTCTCATTGTCCTGCTCTCTCTCTCTCACAGCCCTTCTCTCTCTCACTGCCCTGCTCTCTCTCACTGCCCTGCTCTCTCTCTCTCTCTCATTGCCCTGCACTCTATTTCTCACTGACCTGCTCTCTCTCTCTCTCATTGTCCAGATCTCTTTCATTCACTGCCCTGCTCACTCTCTCTCTCTCTCACTGTGCTGCTCTCGCTCACTCTCTCACTGCCCTGCTGTCTCTCTCTCTCCCGCTGCCCTTCTCTCTCTCTCTTTCTCTCTCTCACTGCCCTGCTGTCTCTCTCTCCCATTGCCCTGCTCTCTCTTTCACTGCCCTGCTCTCCCTCTCTCTTACTGCCCAGATCACCCTCTCTCTCTCACTGCCCTGCTCTCTATCCCTCACTGCCCTGCTCTTTCTCTCTCTCTCATTGCCCTGATCTCTCTCTTTCACTGCCCTGTGCTCTCGCTTTCTCTCTCTCACTGCCCTGCTCTCTCTCACTACCCTGTGCTCTCTCTCTATTTCTCACTGCCCTTCTCTCTCTCTCTCTCTTTCTCGCTGCCCTACTCTCTCTCTCTCTCACTGCCCTGCTCTCTCTCACCACCCTGTGCTCTCTCTCTCTTTCACACTGCCCTTCTGTCTCTCTCTCTCTCACTCTCGCTGCCCTACTCTCTCTCACTGCCCTGTTCGCTCATTCTCTCTCTCACTGACCTGCTCTCTCTCTCTCTCTCTCTCGCTGCCCTGCTCTCTCTCTCTCACACTGCCCTGCCTTCTCTCTCTCACTGCCCTGCCCTCTCTCTCACTGCCCTGCTCTCTCTCATTCTTTTGCCCTGCTCTCTCTCTCTCAGTGCCCTGCTCTCTCTGTCTCTCACTGCCGTGCTCTCTCTCTCTCACTGCCCTGCTCTCTCTCTCTCTCTGTCTCATTGCGCTGCTCTCTCCCACTCATTGCCCTGCTCTCTCTCTCGCTCACTGCCCTGCTCTCTTTCTCTCATTGCCCTGCTCTCTCTCTCTCATTGTCCTGCTCTCTCTCTCTCACAGCCCTTCTCTCTCTCACTGCCCTGCTCTCTCTCACTGCCCTGCTCTCTCTCTCTCTCTCATTGCCCTGCACTCTATTTCTCACTGACCTGCTCTCTCTCTCTCATTGTCCAGATCTCTCTCATTCACTGCCCTGCTCACTCTCTCTCTCTCTCACTGTGCTGCTCTCGCTCACTCTCTCACTGCCCTGCTCTCTCTCTCTCTCCCGCTGCCCTTCTCTCTCTCTCTTTCTCTCTCTCACTGCCCTGCTGTCTCTCTCTCCCATTGCCCTGCTCTCTCTTTCACTGCCCTGCTCTCCCTCTCTCTTACTGCCCAGATCACCCTCTCTCTCTCACTGCCCTGCTCTCTATCCCTCACTGCCCTGCTCTTTCTCTCTCTCTCATTGCCCTGATCTCTCTCTTTCACTGCCCTGTGCTCTCGCTTTCTCTCTCTCACTGCCCTGCTCTCTCTCACTACCCTGTGCTCTCTCTCTATTTCTCACTGCCCTTCTCTCTCTCTCTCTCTTTCTCGCTGCCCTACTCTCTCTCTCTCTCACTGCCCTGCTCTCTCTCACCACCCTGTGCTCTCTCTCTCTTTCAAACTGCCCTTCTGTCTCTCTCTCTCTCACTCTCGCTGCCCTACTCTCTCTCACTGCCCTGTTCGCTCATTCTCTCTCTCACTGACCTGCTCTCTCTCTCTCTCTCTCTCGCTGCCCTGCTCTCTCTCTCTCTCACTGCCCTGCCTTCTCTCTCTCACTGCCCTGCCCTCTCTCTCACTGCCCTGCTCTCTCTCATTCACTGCCCTGCTCTCTCTCTCTCACTGCCCTGCTCTCTCTGTCTCTCACTGCCGTGCTCTCTCTCTCTCATTGCCCTGCTCTCTCTCACAGCCCTGCTCTCTCTCTCTCTCATTGCCCTGCTCTCTCTCACAGCCCTGCTCTCTCTCTCTCTCATTGCCCTGCTCTCTCTCTCTCACTGCCCTGCTCTCTCTCACAGCCCTGCTCTCTCTCTCTCTCATTGCCCTGCTCTCTATTTCTCACTGACCTGCTCTCTCTCTCATTGCCCAGATCTCTCTCTTTCACTGCCCTGCGTACTCTCTTCTCTCTCTCTCACTGTGCTGCTCTCTCTCACTCTCTCACTGCCCTGCTATCTCTCTCTCTCTCTCGCTGCCCTGCTCTCTCTCTCTCTCTCTCACTGCCCTGCTCTCTCTCTCTCTCATTGCCCTGCTCTCTCTTTCACTGCCCGCTCTCTCTCTCTCTTACTGCCCAGATCTCCCTCTCTCTCTCACTGCCCTGCTCTCTATCTCTCACTGCCCTGCTCTTTCTCTCTCTCTCATTGCCCTGATCTCTCTCTTTCACTGCCCTGCGCTCTCTCTCCCTCTCTCACTGCCCTGCTCACTCTCTCTCACAACCCTGCTCTCCCTCTATCACTGCCCGGCTCTCTCTCTCTCTCACTGCCCTGCTCTCTCTCACTACCCTGTGCTCTCTCTCTCTTTCTCATTGCTATTCTCTCTCTCTCACTCTGTCTCGCTGCCCTACTCTCTCTCTCTCTCACTGCCCTGCTCTCTCTCACTGCCCTGCTCTCTCTCTCTCTGTCTCATTGCGCTGCTCTCTCCCACTCATTGCCCTGCTCTCTTTCTCGCTCACTGCCCTGCTCTCTCTCTCTCATTGCCCTACTCTCTCTCTCTCACAGCCCTGCTGTTTCTCATTGCCCTGCTCTTTCTCTCTCACTGCCCTTCTCTCTCTCACAGCCCTGCTCTCTCTCTCTCTCATTGCCCTGCTCTCTATTTCTCACTGACCTGCTCTCTCTCTCTCTCTTTGCCCAGATCTCTCTCTCTCACTGCCCTGCGCACACTCTCTCTCTCTCAGTGTGCTGCTCTTTCTCACTCTCTCACTGCCCTGCTGTCTCTCTCTCTCTCATTGCCCTGCTCTCCCTTTCACTGCTCTGCTCTCTCTCTCTCTCACAATGCCCTGCTCTCTATCTCTCACTGCCCTGCTCTTTCCCTCTCTTTTATTGCCCTGATCTCTCTCTTTCACTGCCCTGCACTCTCGCTCTCTCTCTCTCTCTCTCTCTCTCACTGCCCTGCTCACTCTCTCTCACAACCCTGCTCTCCCTCTATCATTGCCTGGCTCTCTCTCTCTCTCACTGCCCTGCTCTCTCTTTTCACCCTGTGCTCTCTGCCTCTTTCTCACTGCCCTTCTGTCTCTCTCTCTCACTCTCGCTGCCCTACTCTCTCTCACTGCCCTGTTTGCTCATTCTCTCTCTCACTGACCTGCTCTCTCTCTCTCTCTCTCTGTCACTGCCCTGCCCTCTCTCTCTCACTGCCCTGCCCTCTCTCTCACTGCCCTGCTCTCTCTCATTCACTGCCCTGCTCTCTCTCTCACTGCCCTGCTCTCTCTCTCTCACTGCCCTGCTCTGTCTCTCTCTCTCTCTCACAGCCCTCTCTCTCTCTCACTCAACTGCACTCCCTCTCTCACTTCCCTGCTCTCTCTCTCTCCCTTTGCCCTGCTTTCTCTCTCTCACTGCCCTGCTCTCTCTCTCTCGCTGCCCTGCTCTCTCTCTCTCTCTCATTGCCCTGCTCTCTCTCTCTCATTGCCCTGCTCTCTCTCTCACTGCCCTGCACTCTCTCTCTCTCTCATTGCGCTTCTCTCTCTCTCATTGCCCTGCTCTCTCTCTCACTGCCCTGCTCTCTCTCTCTCTTACTGCCCAGATCTCCCTCTCTCTCTCACTGCCCTGCTCTCTATCTCTCACTGTCCTGCTCTTTCTCTCTCTCATTGCCCTGATCTCTCTCTTTCACTGCCCTGCGCTCTCGCTTTCCCTCTCTCAGTGCCCTGCTATCTCTCACTCTCTCACTGTCCTGCTCTCTCTCTCTCTCTCTCTCTCGCTGCCCAGCTCTCTCTCTCTCTCACTGCCCTGCTTTCTCTCTCTCTCGCTGCCTGGCTCTCTCTCACTCTCTCTCACTGCCTTGCTCCTTTCTCTCTCTCTCTCTCTCTCTCATTGCCCTGCTCTCTCTCTCTCTCTCTCACTGCCCTGCTCTCTCTCTCTCTCTCACTACCCTGTACTCTCTCCCTCTCTCACTGCCCTACTCTCTCTCTCTCACTGCCCTGCTCTCCCTTCTCTCACGGTCCTGCTCTCTCTCTCACTGCCCTGCTCTCTCTCACTACCCTGTGCTCTCTCTCTATTTCTCACTGCCCTTCTCTCTCTCTCTCTCTGTCTCGCTGCCCTAATCTCTCTCTCTCTCACTGCCCTGCTCTCTCTCACCACCCTGTGCTCTCTCTCTCTTTCTCACTGCCCTTCTGTCTCTCTCTCTCTCACTGTCGCTGCCCTACTCTCGCTCACTGCCCTGTTCGCTCATTCGCTCTCTCACTAACCTGCTCTCTCTCTCTCTCTCTCTCGCTGTCCTTCTCTCTCTCTTTCTCACTGCCTTGCCTTCTCTCTCTCACTGCCCTGCCCTCTCTCTCACTGCCCTGCTCTCTCTCATTCACTGCCCTGCTCTCTCTCTCTCACTGCCCTGCTCTCTCTCTCTCTCACTGCCGTGCTCTCTCTCTCTCATTGCCCTGCTCTCTCTCTCTCTCTCTCACTGCCCTCTCTCTCTCTCACTGACCTGCACTCTCTCTCTCACTTCCCTGCTCTCTCTCATTGCCCTGCTCTCTCTCTCTCACTGCCCTGCTCTCTCTCTCTCTCATTGCCCTGCTCTCTATTTCTCACTGACCTGCTCTCTCTCTCTCTCATTGCCCAGATCTCTCTCTTTCACTGCCCATCTATCTCTCTCTCTCTCTCGCTGCCCTGCTCTCTCTCTCTCTCTCTCTCACTGCCCTGAAGTCTCTCTCTCTCATTGCCCTGCTCTCTCTTTCACTGCCCTGCTCTCTCTCTCTCTTACTGCCCAGATCTCCCTCTCTCTCTCACTGCCCTGCTCTCTATCTCTCACTGCCCTGCTCTTTCTCTTTCTCTCATTGCCCTAATCTCTCTCTTTCACTGCCCTGCACTCTCTCTCCCTCTCTCACTGCCCTGCTCACTCTCTGTCACAAACCTGCTCTCCCTCTATCACTGCCCGGCTCTCTCACTCTCTCACTGCCCTGCTCTCTCTCTCTACCCTGTTATATTTCTCTCTTTCTCACTGCTCTTCTCTCTCTCTCTCTCTGTTTCGCTGCCCTACTCTCTCTCTCTCTCACTGCCCTGCTCTCTCTCACCACCCTGTGTTTTCTCTCTCTTTCTCACTGCCCTTCTTTCTCTCTCTCTCTCACTCTCGCTGCCCTAGTCTCTCTCACTGCCCTGTTCGCTCATTCTCTCTCTCACTGACCTGCTCTCTCTTTCTCTCTCTCGCTGCCCTGCTCTCTCTCGCTCGCTCACATCCCTGCCCTCTCTCTCACTGCCCTGACCTCTCTCTCACTGCCCTGCTCTCTCTCATTCACTGCCCTGCTCTCTCTCTCTCACTGCCCTGCTCTCTCTCACTCTCACTGCCGTTCTCTCTCTCTCTCATTGCCCTGTTCTCTCTCTCTCACTGCCCTGCTCTCTCTCTCTCGCTGCCCTGCTCTCTCTCTCTCTCTCTCTCTCACTGCCCTCTCTCTCTCTCACTGACCTGCACTCTCTCTCTCACTTCCCTGCTCTCTCTCTCTCACTTTGCCCTGATCTCTCTCTCTCTCAATGCCCTGCTCTCTCTCTCTCACTGCCCTGCTCTCTCTCTCTCTGTCTCATTGCGCTGCTCTCTCCCACTCATTGCCCTGCTCTCTTTCTCGCTCACTGCCCTGCTCTCTTTCTCTCATTGCCCTGCTCTCTCTCTCTCATTGTCCTGCTCTCTCTCTCTCACAGCCCTTCTCTCTCTCACTGCCCTGCTCTCTCTCACTGCCCTGCTCTCTCTCTCTCTCTCATTGCCCTGCACTCTATTTCTCACTGACCTGCTCTCTCTCTCTCTCATTGTCCAGATCTCTCTCATTCACTGCCCTGCTCACTCTCTCTCTCTCTCTCACTGTGCTGCTCTCGCTCACTCTCTCACTGCCCTGCTCTCTCTCTCTCTCCCGCTGCCCTTCTCTCTCTCTCTTTCTCTCTCTCACTGCCCTGCTGTCTCTCTCTCCCATTGCCCTGCTCTCTCTTTCACTGCCCTGCTCTCTCTCTCTCTTACTGCCCAGATCACCCTCTCTCTCTCACTGCCCTGCTCTCTATCCCTCACTGCCCTGCTCTTTCTCTCTCTCTCATTGCCCTGATCTCTCTCTTTCACTGCCCTGTGCTCTCGCTTTCTCTCTCTCACTGCCCTGCTCTCTCTCATTACCCTGTGCTCTCTCTCTATTTCTCACTGCCCTTCTCTCTCTCTCTCTCTTTCTCGCTGCCCTACTCTCTCTCTCTCTCACTGCCCTGCTCTCTCTCACCACCCTGTGCTCTCTCTCTCTTTCACACTGCCCTTCTGTCTCTCTCTCTCTCACTCTCGCTGCCCTACTCTCTCTCACTGCCCTGTTCGCTCATTCTCTCTCTCACTGACCTGCTCTCTCTCTCTCTCTCTCTCTCGCTGCCCTGCTCTCTCTCTCTCTCACTGCCCTGCCTTCTCTCTCTCACTGCCCTGCCCTCTCTCTCACTGCCCTGCTCTCTCTCATTCACTGCCCTGCTCTCTCTCTCTCACTGCCCTGCTCTCTCTGTCTCTCACTGCCGTGCTCTCTCTCTCTCATTGCCCTGCTCTCTCTCACAGCCCTGCTCTCTCTCTCTCTCATTGCCCTGCTCTCTCTCACAGCCCTGCTCTCTCTCTCTCTCATTGCCCTGCTCTCTCTCTCTCACTGCCCTGCTCTCTCTCACAGCCCTGCTCTCTCTCTCTCTCATTGCCCTGCTCTCTATTTCTCACTGACCTGCTCTCTCTCTCATTGCCCAGATCTCTCTCTTTCACTGCCCTGCGTACTCTCTTCTCTCTCTCTCACTGTGCTGCTCTCTCTCACTCTCTCACTGCCCTGCTATCTCTCTCTCTCTCTCGCTGCCCTGCTCTCTTTCTCTCTCTCTCACTGCCCTGCTCTCTCTCTCTCTCATTGCCCTGCTCTCTCTTTCACTGCCCTGCTCTCTCTCTCTCTTACTGCCCAGATCTCCCTCTCTCTCTCACTGCCCTGCTCTCTATCTCTCACTGCCCTGCTCTTTCTCTCTCTCTCATTGCCCTGATCTCTCTCTTTCACTGCCCTGCACTCTCTCTCCCTCTCTCACTGCCCTGCTCACTCTCTCTCACAACCCTGCTCTCCCTCTATCACTGCCCGGCTCTCTCTCTCTCTCACTGCCCTGCTCTCTCTCACTACCCTGTGCTCTCTCTCTCTTTCTCATTGCTATTCCCTCTCTCTCACTCTGTCTCGCTGCCCTACTCTCTCTCTCTCTCACTGCCCTGCTCTCTCTCACTGCCCTGCTCTCTCTCTCTCTGTCTCATTGCGCTGCTCTCTCCCACTCATTGCCCTGCTCTCTTTCTCGCTCACTGCCCTGCTCTCTTTCTCTCATTGCCCTGCTCTCTCTCTCTCATTGTCCTGCTCTCTCTCTCTCACAGCCCTTCTCTCTCTCACTGCCCTGCTCTCGCTCACTGCCCTGCTCTCTCTCTCTCTCATTGCCCTACACTCTATTTCTCACTGACCTGCTCTCTCTCTCTCTCATTGTCCAGATCTCTCTCATTCACTGCCCTGCTCACTCTCTCTCTCTCTCACTGTGCTGCTCTCGCTCACTCTCTCACTGCCCTGCTCTCTCTCTCTCTCCCGCTGCCCTTCTCTCTCTCTCTTTCTCTCTCTCACTGCCCTGCTGTCTCTCTCTCCCATTGCCCTGCTCTCTCTTTCACTGCCCTGCTCTCTCTCTCTCTTACTGCCCAGATCACCCTCTCTCTCTCACTGCCCTGCTCTCTATCCCTCACTGCCCTGCTCTTTCTCTCTCTCTCATTGCCCTGATCTCTCTCTTTCACTGCCCTGTGCTCTCGCTTTCTCTCTCTCACTGCCCTGCTCTCTCTCATTACCCTGTGCTCTCTCTCTATTTCTCACTGCCCTTCTCTCTCTCTCTCTCTTTCTCGCTGCCCTACTCTCTCTCTTTCTCACTGCCCTGCTCTCTCTCACTCTCTTTCTCGCTGCCCTACTCTCTCTCTCTCTCACTGCCCTGCTCTCTCTCACCACCCTGTGCTCTCTCTCTCTTTCACACTGCCCTTCTGTCTCTCTTTCTCTCACTCTCGCTGCCCTACTCTCTCTCACTGCCCTGTTCGCTCATTCTCTCTCTCATTGACCTGCTCTCTCTCTCTCTCTCTCTCGTTGCCCTGCTCTCTCTCTCGCTCACTGCCCTGCCTTCTCTCTCTCACTGCCCTGCTCTCTCTCATTCACTGCCCTGCTCTCTCTCTTTCACTGCCCTGCTCTCTCTCTCTCTCTCACTGCCGTGCTCTCTCTCTCTCATTGCCCTGCTCTCTCTCTCTCACTGCCCTGCTCTCTCTCTCTCTCGCTAGCCTGCTCTCTCTCTCTCTCTCTCTCTCACTGCCCTCTCTCTCTCTCACGGACCTGCACTCTCTCTCTCACTTCCCTGCTCTCTCTCTCTCGCTGCCCTGCTCTCTCTCTCTCTTTCTCATTGCCCTGCTCTCTCTCTCTTTCTGCCCTGCTCTCTCGCTCTCTCTCTTTCACTCTATCTCTCTCGGTCCCCTTCTCTCTCTCATTGCCCTCCTCTCTTTCTCGCTCACTGCCCTGCTCTCTCTCTCTCATTGCCCTGCTCTCTGTCTCTCACTGCCCTGCTCTCTCTCATTGCCCTGCTCTCTCTCTCTCACTGCCCTGCTCTCTCTCACAGCCCTGCTCTCTCTCTCTCTCATTGCCCTGCTCTCTATTTCTCACTGACCTGCTCTCTCTCTCATTGCCCAGATCTCTCTCTTTCACTGCCCTGCGCACTCTCTTCTCTCTCTCTCACTGTGCTGCTCTCTCTCACTCTCTCACTGCCCTGCTATCTCTCTCTCTCTCTCGCTGCCCTGCTCTCTCTCTCTCTCTCTCTCACTGCCATGCTCTCTCTCTCTCTCATTGCCCTGCTCTCTCTTTCACTGCCCTGCTCTCTCTCTCTCTTACTGCCCAGATCTCCCTCTCTCTCTCTCTGCCCTGCTCTCTATCTCTCACTGCCCTGCTCTTTCTCTCCCTCTCATTGCCCTGATCTCTCTCTTTCACTGCCCTGCGCTCTTTCTCCCTCTCTCACTGCCCTGCTCACTCTCTCTCACAACCCTGCTCTCCCTCTATCACTGCCCGGCTCTCTCTCTCTCTCACTGCCCTGCTCTCTCTCACTACCCTGTGCTCTCTCTCTCTTTCTCACTGCTCTTCTCTCTCTCTCACTCTGTCTCGCTGCCCTACTCTCTCTCTCTCTCACTGCCCTGCTCTCTCTCATTGCCCTGCTCTCTCTCTCTCACAGCCCTGCTCTCTCTCATTGCCCTGCTCTCTCTCTCTCACTGCCCTGCTCTCTCTCACAGCCCTGCTCTCTCTCTCTCTCACTGCCCTGCTCTCTATTTCTCACTGACCTTCTCTCTCTCTCTCTCTCATTGCCCAGATCTCTCTCTTTCACTGCCCTGCGCACTCTCTTCTCTCTCTCTCACTGTGCTGCTCTCTCTCACTCTCTCACTGCCCTGCTCTCTCTCTCTCTCATTGCCCTGCTCTCTCTTTCACTGCCCTGCTCTCTCTCTCTCTTACTGCCCAGATCTCCCTCTCTCTCTCACTGCCCTGCTCTCTATCTCTCACTGCCCTGCTCTTTCTCTCTCTCTCATTGCCCTGATCTCTCTCCTTCACTGCCCTGCGCTCTCTCTCCCTCTCTCACTGCCCTGCTCACTCTGTCTCACAACCCTGCTCTCCCTCTATCACTGCCCGGCTCTCTCTCTCTCACTGCCCTGCTCTCTCTCACTACCCTGTGCTCTCTCTCTCTTTCTCACTGCCCTTCTCTCTCTCTCACTCTGTCTCGCTGCCCTACTCTCTCTCTCTCTCTCACTGCCCTGCTCTCTCTCACCACCCTGTGCTCACTCTCTCTTTCTCACTGCGCTTCTTTCTCTCTCTCTCTCACTCTCGCTGCCCTAGTCTCTCTCACTGCCCTGTTCGCTCATTCTCTCTCTCACTGCCCTGCTCTCTCTCTCTCTCATTGTCAAGATCTCTCTCATTCACTGCCCTGGCTCACCCTCTCTATCTCTCACTGTACTGCTCTCGCTCACTCTCTCACTGCCCTGCTCTCTCTCTATCTCTCCCGCTGCCCTGCTCTCTCTCTCTTTCTCTCTCTCACTGCCCTGCTGTCTCTCTCTCCCATTGCCCTGCTCTCTCTTTCACTGCCCTGCTCTCTCTCTCTCTTACTGCCCCGATCTCCCTCTCTCTCTCACTGGCCTGCTCTCTATCTCTCACTGCCCTGCTCTTTCTCTCTCTCTCATTGCCCTGATCTCTCTCTTTCACTGCCCTGCGCTCTCGCTTTCTCTCTCTCACTGCCCTGCTCTCTCTCACTCTCTCACTGTCCTTCTCTCTCTCTCTCTCTCTCTCTCGCTGCCTGGCTCTCTCTCTCTCTCACTGCCTTGCTTCTTTCTCTCTCTCTCTCTCTCTCTCATTGCCCTGCTCTCTCTCTCTCTCTCACTACCCTGTACTCTCTCCCTCTCTCACCGCCCTGCTCTCTCTCTCACACTGCACTGCTCTCTCTCTCTCTCTCACTGCCCTGCTCTCTCTCTCTCACTGCCCTGCTCTCTCTCTCTCTCTCACTGCCCTGCCCTGTCTCTCACTGCCCTGCTCTCTCTCTCTCACTGCCCTGCTCTCTCTCTCTCACTGCCCTGCTCTCTCTCTCTCTCTCACTGCCCTGCTCTCTCTCTCACTGCACGGCTCTCTCTCTCACTGCCCTGCTCTCTCTCACTACCCTGTGCTCTCTCTCTCTCTCCCATTGCCCTTCTCTCTCTCATCTCTCTCGCTGCCCTACTCTCTCTCTCTCTCACTGCCCTGCTCTCTCTTCTCTCACGGTCCTGCTCTCTCTCTCAATGCCCTACTCACTCTCCCTCTCTCTCACTGCCCTGCTCTCTCTCACTGCCCTCCGCTCTCTCTCTCTCTCTCTCACTGCCCTGCTCACTCTCTCTCACAACCCTGCTCTCCCTCTATCACTGCCCGGCTCTCTCTCTCTCTCACTGCCCTGCTCTCTCTCACTACCTTCTGCTCTCTCTCTATTTCTCACTGCCCTTCTCTCTCTCTCTGTCTCGCTGCCCTACTCCCTCTCTCTCTCACTGCCCTGCTCTCTCTCACCACCCTGTGCTCTCTCTCTCTTTCACACTGCCCTTCTGTCTCTCTCTCTCTCAATCTCGCTGCCCTACTCTCTCTCACTGACCTGTTCTCTCTCTCTCTCTCTCTCTCGCTGCCCTGCTCTCTCTCTCTCACTGCCCTGCCTTCTCTCTCTCACTGCCCTGCCCTCTCTCTCACTGCCCTGCTCTCTCTCATTCACTGCCCTGCTCTCTCTCTCTCACTGCCCTGCTCTCTCTCTCTCTCACTGCCGTGCTCTCTCTCTCTCATTGCCCTGCTCTCTCTCTCTCTCACTGCCCTCTCTCTCTCTCTCACTGACCTGCACTCTCTCTCTCACTTCCCTGCTCTCTCTCTCTCACTGCCCTGCTCTCTCTCTCTCATTCTCATTGCCCTGCTCTCTCTCTCTTTCTGCCCTGCTCTCTCGCTCTCTCTCTTTCACTCTATCTCTCTCACTCCCCTCTCTCTCTCTCATTGCCCTCCTCTCTTTCTCGCTCACTGCCCTGCTCTCTCTCTCTCATTGCCCTGCTCTCTGTCTCTCACTGCCCTGCTCTCTCTCATTGCCCTGCTCTCTCTCTCTCACTGCCCTGCTCTCTCTCACAGCCCTGCTCTCTCTCTCTCTCATTGCCCTGCTCTCTATTTCTCACTGACCTGCTCTCTCTCTCATTGCCCAGATCTCTCTCTTTCACTGCCCTGCGCACTCTCTTCTCTCTCTCTCACTGCCCTGCTCTCTCTCTCTCTCTCACTGCCCTGCTCTGTCTCTCACTGCCCTGCTCTCTCTCTCTCACTGCCCTGCTCTCTCTCTCTCACTGCCCTGCTCTCTCTCTCTCTCTCACTGCCCTGGTCTCTCTCTCACTGCACAGCTCTCTCTCTCACTGCCCTGCTCTCTCTCACTACCCTGTGCTCTCTCTCTCTCTCTCACTGCCCTGCTCTCTCTCACTGCCCTGCGCTCTCTCTCTCTCTCTCTCACTGCCCTGCTCACTCTCTCTCACAACCCTGCTCTCCCTCTATCACTGCCCGGCTCTCTCTCTCTCCTTCTGCCCTGCTCTCTCTCACTACCCTCTGCTCTCTCTCTATTTCTCACTGCCCTTCTCTCTCTCTCTCTCTCTGTCTCGCTGCCCTACTCTCTCTCTCACTGCCCTGCTCTCTCTCACCACCCTGTGCTCTCTCTCTCTTTCACACTGCCCTTCTGTCTCTCTCTCTCTCAATCTCGCTGCCCTACTGTCTCTCACTGACCTGCTCTCTCTCTCTCTCTCTCTCTCGCTGCCCTGCTCTCTCTCTCTCACTGCCCTGCCTTCTCTCTCTCACTGCCCTGCCCTCTCTCTCACTGCCCTGCTCTCTCTCATTCACTGCCCTGCTCTCTCTCTCTCACTGCCCTGCTCTCTCTCTCTCTCACTGCCGTGCTCTCTCTCTCTCATTGCCCTGCTCTCTCTCTCTCTCACTGCCCTCTCTCTCTCTCTCACTGACCTGCACTCTCTCTCTCACTTCCCTGCTCTCTCTCTCTCGCTGCCCTGCTCTCTCTCTCTCATTCTCATTGCCCTGCTCTCTCTCTCTTTCTGCCCTGCTCTCTCGCTCTCTCTCTTTCACTCTATCTCTCTCACTCCCCTCTCTCTCTCTCTTTGCCCTCCTCTCTTTCTCGCTCACTGCCCTGCTCTCTCTCTCTCATTGCCCTGCTCTCTGTCTCTCACTGCCCTGCTCTCTCTCATTGCCCTGCTCTCTCTCTCTCACTGCCCTGCTCTCTCTCACAGCCCTGCTCTCTCTCTCTCTCTCATTGCCCTGCTCTCTATTTCTCACTGACCTGCTCTCTCTCTCATTGCCCAGATTTCTCTCTTTCACTGCCCTGCGCACTCTCTTCTCTCTCTCTCACTGCCCTGCTCTCTCTCTCTCTCTCACTGCCCTGCTCTGTCTCTCACTGCCCTGCTCTCTCTCTCTCACTGCCCTGCTCTCTCTCTCTCACTGCCCTGCTCTCTCTCTCTCTCTCACTGCCCTGCTCTCTCTCTCACTGCACGGCTCTCTCTCTCACTGCCCTGCTCTCTCTCACTACCCTGTGCTCTCTCTCTCTCTCCCATTGCCCTTCTCTCTCTCATCTCTCTCGCTGCCCTACTCTCTCTCTCTCTCACTGCCCTGCTCTCTCTTCTCTCACGGTCCTGCTCTCTCTCTCTCAAAGCCCTACTCACTCTCCCTCTCTCTCACTGCCCTGCTCTCTCTCACTGCCCTGCGCTCTCTCTCTCTCTCTCTCACTGCCCTGCTCACTCTCTCTCACAACCCTGCTCTCCCTCTATCACTGCCCGGCTCTCTCTCTCTCTCACTGCCCTGCTCTCTCTCACTACCCTCTGCTCTCTCTCTATTTCTCACTGCCCTTCTCTCTCTCTCTCTCTCTGTCTCGCTGCCCTACTCTCTCTCTCTCTCACTGCCCTGCTCTCTCTCACCACCCTGTGCTCTCTCTCTCTTTCACACTGCCCTTCTGTCTCTCTCTCTCTCACTCTCGCTGCCGTACTCTCTCTCACTGACCTGCTCTCTCTCTCTCTATCTCTCTCGCTGCCCTGCTCTCTCTCTCTCACTGCCCTGCCTTCTCTCTCTCACTGCCCTGCCCTCTCTCTCACTGCCCTGCTCTCTCTCATTCACTGCCCTGCTCTCTCTCTCTCACTGCCCTGCTCTCTCTCTCTCTCACTGCCGTGCTCTCTCTGTCTCATTGCCCTGCTCTCTCTCATTCACTGCCCTGCTCTCTCTCTCTCACTGCCCTGCTCTCTCTCTCTCTCACTGCCCTGCTCTCTCTCGCTGCCCTACTCTCTCTCTCTCATTCTCATTGCCCTGCTCTCTCTCTCTTTCTGCCCTGCTCTCTCGCTCTCTCTCTTTCACTCTATCTCTCTCACTCCCCTCTCTCTCTCTCATTGCCCTCCTCTCTTTCTCGCTCACTGCCCTGCTCTCTCTCTCTCATTGCCCTGCTCTCTGTCTCTCACTGCCCTGCTCTCTCTCATTGCCCTGCTCTCGCTCTCTCACTGCCCTGCTCTCTCTCACAGCCCTGCTCTCTCTCTCTCTCATTGCCCTGCTCTCTATTTCTCACTGACCTGCTCTCTCTCTCATTGCCCAGATCTCTCTCTTTCACTGCCCTGCACACTCTCTTCTCTCTCTCTCACTGTGCTGCTCTCTCTCTCTCTCACTGCCCTGCTCTCTCTCTCTCTCATTGCCCTGATCTCTCTCTTTCACTGCCCTGCGCTCTCTCTCCCTCTCTCACTGCCCTGCTCACTCTCTCTCACAACCCTGCTCTCCCTCTATCACTGCCCGGCTCTCTCTCTCTCTCACTGCCCTGCTCTCTCTCACTACCCTGTGCTCTCTCTCTCTTTCTCACTGCCCTTCTCTCTCTCTCACTCTGTCTCGCTGCCCTACTCTCTCTCTCTCTCACTGCCCCGCTCTCTCTCACCACCCTGTGCTCTCTCTCTCTTTCTCACTGCCCTTCTTTCTCTCTCTCTCTCACTCTCGCTGCCCTAGTCTCTCTCACTGCCCTGTTCGCTCATTCTCTCTCTCACTGACCTGCTCTCTCTCTCTCTCTCTCGCTGCCCTGCTCTCTCTCGCTCTCTCACTTCCCTGCCCTCTCTCTCACTGCCCTGCCCTGTCTCTGACTGCCCTGCTCTCTCTCACTCACTGCCCTGCTCTCTCTCTCTCACTGCCCTGCTCTCTCTCTCTCTCGCTGCCCTGCTCTCTCTCTCTCTCACTGCCCTCTCTATCTCTCACTGACCTGCACTCTCTCTCTCTCACTTCCCTGCTCTCTCTCTCTCACTTTGCCCTGCTCTCTCTCTCTCACTGCCCTGCTCTCTCTCTCTCACTGCCCTGCTCTCTCTCTCTCTCTCATTGCCCTGCTCTCTCTCTCTCTCATTGCCCTGCTCTGTTTCTCGCTCACTGCCCTGCTCTCTCTCTCTCATTGCCCTGCTCTCTCTCTCTCATTGCCCTGCTCTCTCTCTCTCACAGCCCTTCTCTCTCTCACTGCCCTGCTCTCTCTCACTGCCCTGCTCTCTCTCTCTCTCATTGCCCTGCTCTCTATTTCTCACTGACCTGTTCTCTCTCTCTCTCATTGCCCAGATCTTTCTCTTTCACTGCCCTGCGCACTCTCTTTGTCACTCACTGTGCTGCTCTCTCTCACTCTCTCACTGCCCTGCTCTCTCTCTCTCTCTCCCGCTGCCCTGCTCTCTCTTTCTTTCTCTCTCTCACTTCCCTGCTGTCTCTCTCTCCCATTGCCCTGCTCTCTCTTTCACTGCCCTGCTCTCTCTCTCTTACTGCCCAGATCTCCCTCTCTCTCTCACTTCCCTGCTCTCTATCTCTCACTGCCCTGCTCTTTCTCTCTCTCTCATTGCCCTGATCTCTCTCTTACACTGCCCTGCGCTCTCGCTTTCTATCTCTCACTGCCCTGCTATCTCTCACTCTCTCACTGTCATTCTCTCTCTCTCTCTCTCTCTCTCTCTCTCTCTCTCGCTGCCCTGCTCTCTCTCTCTCTCACTGCCCTGCTTTCTCTCTCTCGTACTGCCTGGCTCTCTCTCTCTCTCTCTCACTGCCTTGCTTCTTTCTCTCTCTCTCTCTCTCTCATTGCCCTGCTCTCTCTCTCACTCACTGCGCTGCTCTCTTTCCCCCTCTCAATGCCCTGCTCTCTCTCTCTCTCTCACTACCCTGTACTCTCTCACTCTCTCATTGCCCTGCTCTCTCTCTCTCTCACTGCCCTGCTCTCTCTCTCTCGCCAGCCTGCTCTCTCTCACCCTCTCTCTCACTGCCCTCTCTCTCTATCACTGACCTGCACTCTCTCTCTCACTTCCCTGCTCTCTCTCTCTCGCTGCCCTGCTCTCTCTCTCTCATTCTCATTGCCCTGCTCTCTCTCTCTTTCTGCCCTGCTCTCTCGCTCTCTCTCTTTCACTCTATCTCTCTCACTCCCATCTCTCTCTCTCATTGTCCTCCTCTCTTTCTCGCTCACTGCCCTGCTCTCTCTCTCTCATTGCCCTGCTCTCTGTCTCTCACTGCCCTGCTCTCTCTCATTGCCCTGCTCTCTCTCTCTCACTGCCCTGCTCTCTCTCACAGCCCTGCTCTCTCTCTCTCTCATTGCCCTGCTCTCTATTTCTCACTGACCTGCTCTCTCTCGCATTGCCCAGATCTCTCTCTTTCACTGCCCTGCACACTCTCTTCTCTCTCTCACTGTGCTTCTCTCTCTCTCTCTCTCACTGCCCTGCTCTCTCTCTCTCTCATTGCCCTGCTCTCTCTTTCACTGCCCTGCTCTCTCTCTCTCTCTTACTGCCCAGATCTCCTTCTCTCTCTCACTGCCCTGTCTTTCTCTCTCTCTCATTGCCCTGATCTCTCTCTTTCACTGCCCTGCGCTCTCTCTCCCTCTCTCACTGCCCTGCTCACTCTCTCTCACAACCCTGCTCTCCCTCTATCACTGCCCGGCTCTCTCTCTCTCTCACTGCCCTACTCTCTCTCACTACCCTGTGCTCTCTCTCTCTTTCTCAGTGCCCTTCTCTCTCTCTCACTCTGTCTCGCTGCCCTACTCTCTCTCTCTCTCACTGCCCCGCTCTCTCTCACCACCCTGTGCTCTCTCTCTCTTTCTCACTGCCCTTCTTTCTCTCTCTCTCTCACTCTCGCTGCCCTAGTCTCTCTCACTGCCCTGTTCGCTCATTCTATCTCTCACTGACCTGCTCTCTCTCTCTCTCTCGCTGCCCTGCTCTCTCTCGCTCTCTCACTTCCCTGCCCTCTCTCTCACTGCCCTGCCCTGTCTCTGACTGCCCTGCTCTCTCTCACTCACTGCCCTGCTCTCTCTCTCTCACTGCCCTGCTCTCTCTCTCTCTCACTGCCGTGCTCTCTCTCTCTCGCTGCCCTGCTCTCTCTCTCTCTATCACTGCCCTCTCTCTCTCTCACTGACCTGCACTCTCTCTCTCTCACTTCCCTGGTCTCTCTCTCTGACTTTGCCCTGCTCTCTCTCTCTCACTGCCCTGCTCTCTCTCTCTCACTGCCCTGCTCTCTCTCTCTCTCTCATTGCCCTGCTCTCTCTCTCTCATTGCCCTGCTCTCTTTCTCGCTCACTGCCCTGCTCTCTCTCTCTCATTGCCCTGCTCTCTCTCTCTCACAGCCCTTCTCTCTCTCACTGCCCTGCTCTCTCTCACTGCCCTGCTCTCTCTCTCTCTCATTGCCCTGCTCTCTATTTCTCACTGACCTGTTCTCTCTCTCTCTCATTGCCCAGATCTTTCTCTTTCACTGCCCTGCGCACTCTCTCTCTCTCTCACTGTGCTGCTCTCTCTCACTCTCTCACTGCCCTGCTCTCTCTCTCTCTCTCCCGCTGCCCTGCTCTCTCTTTCTTTCTCTCTCTCACTTCCCTGCTGTCTCTCTCTCCCATTGCCCTGCTCTCTCTTTCACTGGCCTGCTCTCTCTCTCTCTTACTGCCCAGATCTCCCTCTCTCTCTCACTGCCCTGCTCTCTATCTCTCACTGCCCTGCTCTTTCTCTCTGTCTCATTGCCCTGATCTCTCTCTTTCACTGCCCTGCGCTCTCGCTTTCTCTCTCTCACTGCCCTGCTATCTCTCACTCTCTCACTGTCATTCTCTTTCTCTCTCTCTCTCTCTCTCTCTCGGTGCCCTGCTCTCTGTCTCTATCACTGCTCTGCTTTCTCTCTCTCGTACTGCCTGGCTCTCTCTCTCTCTCTCTCTCTCACTGCCTTGCTTCTTTCTTTCTCTCTCTCTCTCTCATTGCCCTGCTCTCTCTCTCACTCACTGCGCTGCTCTCTTTCCCCCTCTCAATGCCCTGCTCTCTCTCTCTCTCTCACTACCCTGTATTCTCTCCCTCTCTCACCGCCCTGCTCTCTCTCTCTCACTGCACTGCTCTCTCTCTCTCTCTCTCTCACTGCCCTGCTCTCTCTCTCTCACTGCCCTGCTCTCTCTCTCTCTCTCACTGCCCTGCTCTCTCTCTCACTGCATGGCTCTCTCTCTCACTGCCCTGCTCTCTCTCACTTCCCTGTGCTCTCTCTCTCTCTCCAATTGCCCTTCTCTCTCTCATCTCTCTCGCTTCCCTACTCTCTCTCTCTCTCACTGCCCTGCTCTCTCTTCTCTCACGGTCCTGCTCTCTCTCTCAATGCCCTACTCACTCTCACTCTCACTGCCCTGCTCTCTCTCACTGCCCTGCGCTCTCTCTCTCTCTCTCTCACTGACCTGCTCACTCTTTCTCACAACCCTGCTCTCCCTCTATCACTGCCCGGCTCTCTCTCTCTCTCACTGCCATGCTCTCTCTCACTACCCTCTGCTCTCTCTCTATTTCTCACTGCCCTTCTCTCTCTCTCTCTGTCTCGCTGCCCTACTCTCTCTCTCTCTCACTGCCCTGCTCTCTCTCACCACCCTGTGCTCTCTCTCTCTTTTTCACTGCCCTTTTGTCTCTCTCTCTCTCACTCTCGCTGCCCTAATCTCTCTCACTGCCCTGTTGGCTCATTCTCTCTCTCACTATCCTGCTCTCTCTCTCTCTCTCTCTCTCGCTGCCCTGCTCTCTCTCTCTCTTTCTCACTGCCCTGCTCTCTCTCACCACCCTGTGCTCTCTCTCTCTTTCACACTGCCCTTCTGTCTCTCTCTCTCTCACTCTCGCTGCCCTACTCTCTCTCACTGCCCTGTTCGCTCATTCTCTCTCTCACTGACCTGCTCTCTCTCTCTCTCTCTCTCGCTGCCCTGCTCTCTCTCTCTCTCACTGCCCTGCCTTCTCTCTCTCACTGCCCTGCCCTCTCTTTCACTGCCCTGCTCTCTCTCATTCACTGTCCTGCTCTCTCTCTCTCACTGCCCTGCTCTCTCTCTCTCTCACTGCCGTGCTCTCTCTCTCTCATTGCCCTTCTCTCTCTCTCTCTCACTGCCCTGCTCTCTCTCTCTCGCTAGCCTGCTCTCTCTCTCTCTCTCTCTCACTGCCCTCTCTCTCTCTCACAGACCTGCACTCTCTCTCTCACTTCCCTGCTCTCTCTCTCTCGCTGCCCTGCTCTCTCTCTCTCTTTCTCATTGCCCTGCTCTCTCTCTCTTTCTGCCCTGCTCTCTCGCTCTCTCTCTTTCACTCTATCTCTCTCACTCCCCTCTCTCTCTCTCATTGCCCTGCCCTCTTTCTCGCTCACTGCCCTGCTCTCTCTCTCTCATTGCCCTGCTCTCTCTCATTGCCCTGCTCTCTCTCTCTCACTGCCCTGCTCTCTCTCACAGCCCTGCTCTCTCTCTCTCATTGCCCTGCTCTCTATTTCTCACTGAACTGCTCTCTCTCATTGCCCAGATCTCTCTCTTTCACTGCCCTGCGCACTCTATTCCCTCTCTCTCACTGTGCTGCTCTCTCTCACTCTCTCACTGCCCTGCTATCTCTCTCTCTCTCTCTCGCTGCCCTGCTCTCTCTCTCTCTCTCTCTCACTGCCCTGCTCTCTCTCCCTTTCATTGCCCTACTCTCTCTTTCACTGCCCTGCTATCTCTCTTACTGCCCAGATCTCTCTCTCTCTCTCACTGCCCTGCTCTCCCTCTCTCACTGCCCTGCTCTCTCTCACTACCCTGTGCTCTCTCTCTCTCTCCCATTGCCCTTCTCTCTCTCATCTCTCTCGCTGCCCTACTCTCTCTCTCTCTCACTGCCTTGCTCTCTCTTCTCTCACGGTCCTGCTCTCTCTCTCATTGCCCTACTCACTCTCCCTCTCTCTCACTGCCCTGCTCTCTCTCACTGCCCTGCTCTCTCTCTCTCTCTCTCTCACTGCCCTGCTCACTCTCTCTCACAACCCTGCTCTCCCTCTATCACTGCCCGGCTCTCTCACTCTCTCACTGCCCTGCTCTCTCTCACTACCCTGTGCTCTCTCTCTATTTCTCACTGCCCTGCTCTCTCTCTCTCTCTCTCACTGCCCTGCTCTCTCTCTCTCTCATTGCCCTGCTCTCTCTTTCACTGCCCTGCTATCTCTCTTACTGCCCAGATCTCTCTCTCTCTCTCACTGCCCTGCTCTCTCTCTCTCACTGCCCTGCTCTCTCTCACTACCCTGTGCTCTCACTCTCTCTCCCATTGCCCTTCTCTCTTTCATCACTCTCGCTGCCCTACTCTCTCTCTCTCTCTCACTGCCTTGCTCTCTCTTCTCTCACGGTCCTGCTCTCTCTCTCATTGCCCTACTCACTCTCCCTCTCTCTCACTGCCCTGCTCTCTCTCACTGCCCTGCGCTCTCTCTCTCTCTCTCTCACTGCCCTGCTCACTCTCTCTCACAACCCTGCTCTCCCTCTATCACTGCCCGGCTCTCTCACTCTCTCACTGCCCTGCTCTCTCTCACTACCCTGTGCTCTCTCTCTATTTCTCACTGCCCTTCTCTCTCTCTCTCTCTGTCTCGCTGCCATACTCTCTCTCTCTCTCGCTGCCCTGCTCTCTCTCTCTCTTTCTCATTGCCCTGCTCTCTCTCTCTTTCTGCCCTGCTCTCTCTTTCACTCTATCTCTCTCACTCCCCTCTCTCTCTCTCATTGCCCACCTCTCTTTCTCGCTCACTGCCCTGCTCTCACTCTCTCATTGCCCTGTTCGCTCATTCTCTCTCTCACTGACCTGCTCTCTCTCTCTCTCTCTCTCTCAAAGCCCTGCTCTCTCTCTCTCTCACTGCCCTGCCTTCTCTCTCTCACTGCCCTGCCCTCTCTCTCACTGCCCTGCTCTCTCTCATTCACTGCCCTGCTCTCTCTCTCTCACTGCCCTGCTCTCTCTCTCTCATTGCCCTGCTCTCTCTCTCTCACTGCCCTGCTTTCTCTCTCATTGCCCTGCTCTCTCTCTCACACAGCCCTTCTCTCTCTCATTGCCCTGCTCTCTCTCTCTCACTGCCCTGCTCTCTCTCACTGCCCTGCTCTCTCTCTCTCTCTCATTGCCCTGCTCTCTCTTTCTCACTGACCTGCTCTCTCTCTCTCATTGCCCAGATCTCTCGCTTTCACTGCCCTGCGCACTCTCTCTCTCTCTCACTGTGCTGCTCTCTCTCACTCTCTCACTGCCCTGCTCAATCTCTCTCTCTCTCACTGCCCTGCTGTCTCTCACTCTCTCATTGCCCTGCTCTCTCTCTCTCATTGCCCTGCTGTCTTTCTCGCTCACTGCCCTGCTCTCTCTCTCTCTCACTGCCCTGCTCTCTCTCTCTCTCTCACTGCCATGCTCTCTCTCTCTCATTGCCCTGCTCTCTCTCTCTCACTGCCCTGCTCTCTCTCTCTCGCTAGCCTGCTCTCTCTCTCTCTCTCTCTCTCTCACTGCCCTCTCTCTCTCTCACTGACCTGCACTCTCTCTCTCACTTCCCTGCTCTCTCTCTCTCTTTCTCATTGCCCTGCTCTCTCTCTCTTTCTGCCCTGCTCTCTCTTTCACTCTATCTCTCTCACTCCCCTCTCTCTCTCTCATTGCCCTCCTCTCTTTCTCGCTCACTGCCCTGCTGTCTCTCTCTCATTGCCCTGCTCTCTGTCTCTCACTGCCCTGCTCTCTCTCATTGCCCTGCTCTCTCTCTCTCACTGCCCTGCTCTCTCTCTCTCATTGCCCAGATCTCTCTCTTTCACTGCCCTGCGCACTCTCTTCTCTCTCTCACTGTGCTGCTCTCTCTCACTCTCTCGCTGCCCTGCTATCTCTCTCTCTCTCTCGCTGCCCTGCTCTCTCTCTCTCTTACTGCCCAGATCTCCCTCTCTCTCTCACTGCCCTGCTCTCTATCTCTCACTGCCCTGCTCTTTCTCTCTCTCTCATTGCCCTGATCTCTCTCTTTCAATGCCCTGCGCTCTCTCTCCCTCTCTCACTGCCCTACTCACTCTCTCTCACAACCCTGCTCTCCCTCTATCACTGCCCGGCTCTCTCTCTCTCTCACTGCCCTGCTCTCTCTCACTACCCTCTGCTCTCTCTCTCTTTCTCACTGCCCTTCTCTCTCTCTCACTCTGTCTCGCTGCCCTACTCTCTCTCTCTCTCACTACCCTGCTCTCTCTCACCACTCTGCGCTCTCTCTCTCTTTCTCACTGCCCTTCTTTCTCTCTCTCTCTCACTCTCGCTGCCCTAGTCTCGCTCACTGCCCTGTTTGCTCATTCTCTCTCTCTCTGCCCTGCTCTCTCTCGCTCTCTCACTTCCCTGCCCTCTCTCTCACTGCCCTGCCCTCTCTCTCACTGCCCTGCTCTCTCTCATTCACTGCCCTGCTCTCTCTCTCTCACTGCCCTGCTGTCTCTCTCTCTCACTGCCGTGCTCTCTCTCTCTCATTGCCCTGCTCTCTCTCTCTCTCACTGCCCTTCTCTCTCTCTCTCACTGCCTTGCTCTCTCTCTCGCTCTCTCTCTCTCATTGCCCTGCTCTCTATTTCTCACTGAACTGCTCTCTCTCATTGCCCAGATCTCTCTCTTTCACTGCCCTGCGCACTCTATTCCCTCTCTCTCACTGTGCTGCTCTCTCTCACTCTCTCACTGCCCTGCTATCACTCTCTCTCTCTCTCGCTGCCCTGCTCTCTCTCTCTCTCTCTCTCACTGCCCTGCTCTCTCTCTCTCTCATTGCCCAGCTCTCTCTTTCACTGCCCTGCTGTCTCTCTTACTGCCCAGATCTCTCTCTCTCTCTCACTGCCCTGCTCTCCCTCTCTCACTGCCCTGCTCTCTCTCACTACCCTGTGCTCTCTCTCTCTCTCCCATTGCCCTTCTCTCTCTCATCTCTCTCGCTGCCCTACTCTCTCTCTCTCTCACTGCCTTGCTCTCTCTTCTCTCACGGTCCTGCTCTCTCTCTCATTGCCCTACTCACTCTCCCTCTCTCTCACTGCCCTGCTCTCTCTCACTGCCCTGCGCTCTCTCTCTCTCTCTCTCACTGCCCTGCTCACTCTCTCTCACAACCCTGCTCTCCCTCTATCACTGCCCGGCTCTCTCACTCTCTCACTGCCCTGCACTCTCTCACTACCCTGTGCTCTCTCTCTATTTCTCACTGCCCTTCTCTCTCTCTCTCTCTGTCTCGCTGCCCTACTCTCTCTCTCTCTCACTGCCCTGCTCTCTCTCACCACCCTGTGCTCTCTCTCTCTCTTTCACACTGCCCTTCTGTCTCTCTCTCTCTCACTCTCGCTGCCCTACTCTCTCTCACTGCCCTGTTCGCTCATTCTCTCTCTCACTGCCCTGCTCTCTCTCATTCACTGCCCTGCTCTCTCTCTCTCACTGCCCTGCTCTCTCTCTCTCTCACTGCCTTGCTCTCTCTCTCTCATTGCCCTGCTCTCTCTCTCTCACTGCCCTGCTCTCTCTCTCTCGCTAGCCTGCTCTCTCTCTCTCTCTCTCTCTCACTGCCCTCTCTCTCTCTCACTGACCTGCACTCTCTCTCTCACTTCCCTGCTCTCTCTCTCTCGCTGCCCTGCTCTCTCTCTCTCTATCTCATTGCCCTGCTCTCTCTCTCTTTCTGCCCTGCTCTCTCTTTCACTCTATCTCTCTCACTCCCCTCTCTCTCTCTCATTGCCCTCCTCTCTTTCTCGCTCACTGCCCTGCTCTCTCTCTCTCATTGCCCTGCTCTCTGTCTCTCACTGCCCTGCTCTCTCTCATTGCCCTGCTCTCTCTCTCTCACTGCCCTGCTCTCTCTCACAGCCCTGCTCTCTCTCTCTCTCATTGCCCTGCTCTCTATTTCTCACTGACCTGCTCTCTCTCTCTCTCTCATTGCCCAGATCTCTCTCTTTCACTGCCCTGCGCACTCTCTTCTCTCTCTCTCACTGTGCTGCTCTCTCTCACTCTCTCGCTGCCCTGCTATCTCTCTCTCCCTCTCGCTGCCCTGCTCTCTCTCTCTCTCTCTCTCACTGCCCTGCTCTCTCTCTCTCTCATTGCCCTGCTCTCTCTTTCACTGCCCTGCACTCTCTCTCTCTTACTGCCCAGATCTCCCTCTCTCTCTCACTGCCCTGCTCTTTCTCTCTCTCTCATTGCCCTGATCTCTCTCTTTCAATGCTCTGCGCTCTCTCTCCCTCTCTCAATGCCCTGCTCACTCTCTCTCACAACCCTGCTCTCCCTCTATCACTGCCCGGCTCTCTCTCTCTCTCACTGCCCTGCTCTCTCTCACTACCCTCTGCTCTCTCTCTCTTTCTCACTGCCCTTCTCTCTCTCTCACTCTGTCTCGCTGCCCTACTCTCTCTCTCTCTCACTACCCTGCTCTCTCTCACCACACTGCGCTCTCTCTCTCTTTCTCACTGCCCTTCTCTCTCTCTCACTCTGTCTCGCTGCCCTACTCTCTCTCTCTCTCACTGCCCTGCTCTCTCTCCACTCTGTGCTCTCTTTCTCTTTCTCACTGCCCTTCTTTCTCTCTCTCTCTCACTCTCAATGCCCTAGTCTCTCTCACTGCCCTGTTTGCTCATTCTCTCTCTCTCTGCCCTGCTCTCTCTCGCTCTCTCACTTCCCTGCCCTCTCTCTCACTGCCCTGCCCTCTCTCTCACTGCCCTGCTCTCTCTCATTCACTGCCCTGCTCTCTCTCTCTCACTGCCCTGCTCTCTCTCTCTCTCACTGCCATGCTCTCTCTCTCTCATTGCCCTGCTCTCTCTCTCTCTCACTGCCCTTCTCTCTCTCTCTCACTGCCTTGCTCTCTCTTCTCTCACGGTCCTGCTCTCTCTCTCATTGCCCTACTCACTCTCCCTCTCTCTCACTGCCCTGCTCTCTCTCACTGCCCTGCTCTCTCTCTCTCTCTCTCTCACTGCCCTGCTCACTCTCTCTCACAACCCTGCTCTCCCAATATCACTGCCCGGCTCTCTCACTCTCTCACTGCCCTGCTCTCTCTCACTACCCTGTGCTCTCTCTCTATTTCTCACTGCCCTTCTCTCTCTCTCTCTCTGTCTCGCTGCCCTACTCTCTCTCTCTCTCACTGCCCTGCTCTCTCTCACCACCCTGTGCTCTCTCTCTCTCTTTCACACTGCCCTTCTGTCTCTCTCTCTCTCTCTCTCACTGCCCTGCTCTCTCTCACCACCCTGTGCTCTCTCTCTCTTTCTCACTGCCCTTTTGTCCCTCTCTCTCTCACTCTCGCTGCCCTACTCTCTCTCACTGCCCTGTTGGCTCATTCTCTCTCTCACTGTCCTGCTCTCTCTCTCTCTCTCTCTCTCGCTGCCCTGCTCTCTCTCTCTCTTTCTCACTGCCCTGCTCTCTCTCACCACCCTGTGCTCTCTCTCTCTTTCACACTGCCCTACTGTCTCTCTCTCTCTCACTCTTGCTGCCCTACTCTCTCTCACTGCCCTGTTCGCTCATTCTCTCTCGCACTGACCTGCTCTCTCTCTCTCTCTCTCTCTCTCGCTGCCCTGCTCTCTCTCTCTCTCACTGCCCTGCCTTCTCTCTCTCACTGCCCTGCCCTCTCTCTCACTGCCCTGCTCTCTCTCATTCACTGCCCTGCTCTCTCTCTCTCACTGCCCTGCTCTCTCTCTCTCTCACTGCCGTGCTCTCTCTCTCTCATTGCCCTGCTCTCTCTCTCTCTCACTGCCCTGCTCTCTCTCTCTCGCTAGCCTGCTCTCTCTCTCTCTCTCTCTCACTGCCCTCTCTCTCTCTCACTGACCTGCACTCTCTCTCTCACTTCCCTGCACTCTCACTCTCGCTGCCCTGCTCTCTCTCTCTCTTTCTCATTGCCGTGCTCTCTCTCTCTTTCTGCCCTGCTCTCTCGCTCTCTCTCTTTCACTCTATCTCTCTCACTCCCCTCTCTCTCTCTCACTGCCCTGCTCTCTTTCTCGCTCACTGCCCTGCTCTCTCTCTCTCATTGCCCTGCTCTCTCTCATTGCCCTGCTCTCTCTCTCTCACTGCCCTGCTCTCTCTCACAGCCCTGCTCTCTCTCTCTCATTGCCCTGCTCTCTATTTCTCACTGAACTGCTCTCTCTCATTGCCCAGATCTCTCTCTTTCACTGCCCTGCGCACTCTATTCCCTCTCTCTCACTGTGCTGCTCTCTCTCACTCTCTCACTGTCCTGCTATCACTCTCTCTCTCTCTCGCTGCCCTGCTCTCTCTCTCTCTCTCTCTCTCACTGCCCTGCTCTCTCTCACTGCCCTGCGCTTTCTCTCTCTCTCTCTCACTGCCCTGTTCACTCTCTCTCACAACCCTGCTCTCCCTCTATCACTGCCCGGCTCTCTCACTCTCACACTGACCTGCACTCTCTCACTACCCTGTGCTCTCTCTCTATTTCTCATTGCCCTTCTCTCTCTCTCTCTCTGTCTCGCTGCCCTACTCTCTCTCTCTCTCACTGCCCTGCTCTCTCTCACCACCCTGTGCTCTCTCTCTCTCTTTCACACTGCCCTTCTGTCTCTCTCTCTCTCACTCTCGCTGCCCTACTCTCTCTCACTGCTCTGTTCGCTCATTCTCTCTCTCACTGACCTGCTCTCTCTCTCTCTCTCTCTCTCACTGCCCTGCCTTCTCTCTCTCACTGCGCTGCCCTCTCTCTCACTGCCCTGCTCTCTCTCATTCACTGCCCTGCTCTCTCTCTCTCACTGCCCTGCTCTCTCTCTCTCTCACTGCCTTGCTCTCTCTCTCTCATTGCCCTGCTCTCTCTCTCTCACTGTCCTGCTCTCTCTCTCTCGCTAGCCTGCTCTCTCTCTCTCTCTCTCTCACTGCCCTCTCTCTCTCTCACTGACCTGCACTCTCTCTCTCACTTCCCTGCTCTCTCTCTCTCGCTGCCCTGCTCTCTCTCTCTCTTTCTCATTGCCCTGCTCTCTCTCTCTTTCTGCCCTGCTCTCTCTTTCACTCTATCTCTCTCACTCCCTCTCTCTCTCATTGCCCTCCTCTCTTTCTCGCTCACTGCCCTGCTCTCTCTCTCTCATTGCCCTGCTCTCTGTCTCTCACTGCCCTGCTCTCTCTCATTGCCCTGCTCTCTCTCTCTCACTGCCCTGCTCTCTCTCACAGCCCTGCTCTCTCTCTCTCTCATTGCCCTGCTCTCTATTTCTCACTGACCTGCTCTCTCTCTCTCTCTCTCTCATTGCCCAGATCTCTCTCTTTCACTGCCCTGCGCACTCTCTTCTCTCTCTCTCACTGTGCTGCTCTCTCTCACTCTCTCGCTGCCCTGCTATCTCTCTCTCCCTCTCGCTGCCCTGCTCTCTCTCTCTCTCTCTCTTACTGCCCTGCTCTCTCTCTCTCTCATTGCCCTGCTCTCTCTTTCACTGCCCTGCTCTCTCTCTCTCTTACTGCCCAGATCTCCCTCTCTCTCTCACTGCCCTGCTCTCTATCTCTCACTGCCCTGCTCTTTCTCTCTCTCTCATTGCCCTGATCTCTCTCTTTCAATGCTCTGCGCTCTCTCTCCCTCTCTCACTGCCCTGCTCACTCTCTCTCACAACCCTGCTCTCCCTCTATCACTGCCCGGCTCTCTCTCTCTCTCACTGCCCTGCTCTCTCTCACTACCCTCTGCTCTCTCTCTCTTTCTCACTGCCCTTCTCTCTCTCTCACTCTGTCTCGCTGCCCTACTCTCTCTCTCTCTCACTGCCCTGCTCTCTCTCCACTCTGTGCTCTCTTTCTCTTTCTCACTGCCCTTCTTTCTCTCTCTCTCTCACTCTCAATGCCCTAGTCTCTCTCACTGCCCTGTTTGCTCATTCTCTCTCTCTCTGCCCTGCTCTCTCTCGCTCTCTCACTTCCCTGCCCTCTCTCTCACTGCCCTGCCCTCTCTCTCACTGCCCTGCTCTCTCTCATTCACTACCCTGCTCTCTCTCTCTCTCACTGCCGTGCTCTCTCTCTCTCATTGCCCTGCTCTCTCTCTCTCTCTCACTGCCCTTCTCTCTCTCTCTCACTGCCTTGCTCTCTCTTCTCTCACGGTCCTGCTCTCTCTCTCATTGCCCTACTCACTCTCCCTCTCTCTCACTGCCCTGCTCTCTCTCACTGCCCTGCGCTCTCTCTCTCTCTCTCTCACTGCCCTGCTCACTCTCTCTCACAACCCTGCTCTCCCTCTATCACTGCCCGGCTCTCTCACTCTCTCACTGCCCTGCTCTCTCTCACTACCCTGTGCTCTCTCTCTATTTCTCACTGCCCTTCTCTCTCTCTCTCTCTGTCTAGCTGCCCTACTCTCTCTCTCTCTCACTGCCCTGCTCTCTCTCACCACCCTGTGCTCTCTCTCTCTTTCACACTGCCCTTCTTTCTATCTTTCTCTCACTCTCGCTGCCCTACTCTCTCTCTTAATTCCCCTTTCGCTCATTCTCTCTCTCACTGACCTGCTCTCTCTCTCTCTCACTCTCACTGCCCTGCTCACTCTCTCTCTCTCTCACTGCCCTGCCTTCTCTCTCTCACTGCCCTGCCCTCTCTCTCACTGCCCTGCTCTCTCTCTCTCTCAGTGCCGTGCTCTCTCTCTCTTACTGCCCAGATCTCCCTCTCTCTCTCACTGCCCTGCTCTCTATCTCTCACTGCCCTGCTCTTTCTCTCTCTCTCATTGCCCTGATCTCTCTCTTTCAATGCCCTGCGCTCTCTCTCCCTCTCTCACTGCCCTGCTCACTCTCTCTCACAACCCTGCTCTCCCTCTATCGCTGCCCGGCTCTCTCTCTCTCTCACTGCCCTGCTCTCTCTCACTACCCTCTGCTCTCTCTCTCCTTCTCACTGCCCTTCTCTCTCTCTCACTCTGTCTCGCTGCCCTACTCTCTCTCTCTCTCACTGCCCTGCTCTCTCTCACCACTCTGTGCTCTCTCTCTCTTTCTCACTGCCCTTCTTTCTCTCTCTCTCTCACTCTCGCTGCCCTAGTCTCTCTCACTGCCCTGTTTGCTCATTCTCTCTCTCTCTGCCCTGCTCTCTCTTGCTCTCTCACTTCCCAGCCCTCTCTCTCACTGCCCTGCCCTTTCTCTCACTGCCCTGCTCTCTCTCATTCACTGCCCTGCTCTCGCTCTCTCACTGCCCTGCTCTCTCTCTCTCTCACTGCCGTGCTCTCTCTCTCTCATTGCCCTGCTCTCTCTCTCTCTCACTGCCCTTCTCTCTCTCTCTCGCTGCCCTGCTCTCTCTCTGTCTCTCTCTCTCTCTCTGCCCTCTCTCTCTCTCACTGACCTGCACTCACTCTCTCACTTCCCTGCTCTCTCTCTCTCACTTTGCCCTGCCCTCTCTCTCCCTCTGCCCTGCTCTCTCTCTCTCACCGCCCTGCTCTGTCTCTCTTTCTCTCTCTCATTGCCTTGCTCTCTCTCTCTCATTGCCCTGCTCTCTTTCTCGCTCACTGCCCTGCTCTCTCTCTCATTGCCCTGCTCTCTCTCTCTCACAGCCCTTCTCTCTCTCATTGCCCTGCTCTCTCTCTCTCACTGCCCTGCTCTCACTCTCTCACTGCCCTGCTCTCTCTCACCACCCTGTTCTCTCTCTCTCTTTCTCACTGCCCTTTTGTCTCTCTCTCTCTCACTCTCGCTGCCCTACTCTCTCTCACTGCCCTGTTGGCTCATTCTCTCTCTCACTGTCCTGCTCTCTCTCTCTCTCTCTCTCTCTCGCTGCCCTGCTCTCACTCTCTCTTTCTCACTGCCCTGCTCTCTCTCACCACCCTGTGCTCTCTCTCTCTTTCACACTGCTCTTCTGTCTCTCTCTCTCTCACTCTCGCTGCCCTACTCTCTCTCACTGCCCTGTTCGCTCATTCTCTCTCTCACTGACCTGCTCTCTCTCTCTCTCTCTCTCGCTGCCCTGCTCTCTCTCTCTCTCACTGCCCTGCCTTCTCTCTCTCACTGCCCTGCCCTCTCTTTCACTGCCCTGCTCTCTCTCATTCACTGCCCTGCTCTCTCTCTCTCACTGCCCTGCTCTCTCTCTCTCTCACTGCCGTGCTCTCTCTCTCTCATTGCCCTGCTCTCTCTCTCTCTCACTGCCCTGCTCTCTCTCTCTCGCTAGCCTGCTCTCTCTCTCTCTCTCTCTCTCTCACTGCCCTCTCTCTCTCTCACTGACCTGCACTCTCTCTCTCACTTCCCTGCTCTCTCTCTCTCGCTGCCCTGCTCTCTCTCTCTCTCTCTCATTGCCCTGCTCTCTCTCTCTTTGTGCCCTGCTCTCTCGCTCTCTCTCTTTCACTCTATCTCTCTCACTCCCCTCTCTCTCTCTCATTGCCCTGCTCTCTTTCTCGTTCACTGCCCTGCTCTCTCTCTCTCATTGCCCTGCTCTCTCTCATTGCCCTGCTCTCTCTCTCTCACTGCCCTGCTCTCTCTCACAGCCCTGCTCTCTCTCTCTCTCATTGCCCTGCTCTCTATTTGTCACTGACCTGCTCTCTCTCTCATTGCCCAGATCTCTCTCTTTCACTGCCCTGCGCACTCTCTTCCCTCTCTTCACTGTGCTGCTCTCTCTCACTCTCTCACTGCCCTGCTATCTCTCTCTCTCTCTCTCGCTGCCCTGCTCTCTCTCTCTCTCTCTCTCTCTCTCGCTGCCCTGCTCTCTCTCTCTCTCTCTCTCTCACTGCCCTGCTCTCTCTCTCTCTCATTGCCCTGCTCTCTCTTTCACTGCCCTGCTATCTCTCTTACTGCCCAGATCTCTCTCTCTCTCTCACTGCCCTGCTCTCTCTCTCTCACTGCCCTGCTCTCTCTCACTACCCTGTGCTCTCTCTCTCTCTCCCATTGCCCTTCTCTCTCTCATCACTCTCGCTGCCCTACTCTCTCTCTCTCTCACTGCCTTGCTCTCTGTTCTCTCACAGTCCTGCTCTCTCTCTCATTGCCCTACTCACTCTCCCTCTCTCTCACTGCCCTGCTCTCTCTCACTGCCCTGCCCTCTCTCTCTCTCTCTCTCACTGCCCTGCTCACTCTCTCTCACAACCCTGCTCTCCCTCTATCACTGCCCGGCTCTCTCACTCTCTCACTGCCCTGCTCTCTCTCACTACCCTGTGCTCTCTCTCTATTTCTCACTGCCCTTCTCTCTCTCACTCTCTGTCTCGCTGCCCTACTCTCTCTCTCTCTCACTGCCCTGCTCTCTCTCACCACCCTGTGCTCTCTCTCTCTTTCACACTGCCCTTCTGTCTCTCTCTCTCTCACTCTCGCTGCCCTACTCTCTCTCTGCCCTGTTCGCTCATTCTCTCTCTCACTGACCTGCTCTCTCTCTCTCTCTCTCACTGCCCTGCTCTCTCTCTCTCTCACTGCCCTGCCTTCTCTCTCTCACTGCCCTGACCTCTCTCTCACTGCCCTGCTCTCTCTCATTCACTGCCCTGCTCTCTCTCTCTCACTGCCCTGCTCTCTCTCTCTCTCACTGCCGTGCTCTCTCTCTCTCATTGCCCTGCTCTCTCTCTCTCACTGCCCTGCTCTCTCTCTCTCGCTAGCCTGCTCTCTCTCTCTCTCTCTCTCTCACTGCCCTCTCTCTCTCTCACTGACCTGCATTCTCTCTCTCACTTCCCTGCTCTCTCTCTCGCTGCCCTGCTCTCTCTCTCTCTTTCTCATTGCCCTGCTCTCTCTCTCTTTCTGCCCTACTCTCTCTTTCACTCTATCTCTCTCACTCCCCTCTCTCTCTCTCATTGCCCTCCTCTCTTTCTCGCTCACTGCCCTGCTCTCTCTCTCTCATTGCCCTGCTCTCTGTCTCTCACTGCCATGCTCTCTCTCATTGCCCTGCTCTCGCTCTCTCACTGCCCTGCTCTCTCTCACAGCCCTGCTCTCTCTCTCTCTCATTTCCCTGCTCTCTATTTCTCACTGACCTGCTCTCTCTCTCATTGCCCAGATCTCTCTCTTTCACTGCCCTGCGCACTCTCTTCTCTCTCTCTCACTATGCTGCTCTCTCTCACTCTCTCACTGCCCTGCTATCTCTCTCTCTCTCTCACTGCCCTGCTCTCTCTCTCTCTCATTGCCCTGCTCTCTCTTTCACTGCCCTGCTCTCTCTCTCTCTTACTGCCCAGATCTCCCTCTCTCTCTCACTGCCCTGCTCTCTATCTCTCACTGCCCTGCTCTTTCTCTCTCTCTCATTGCCCTGATCTCTCTCTTTCAATGCCCTGCGCTCTCTCTCTCTCTCTCACTGCCCTGCTCACTCTCTCTCACAACCCTGCTCTCCCTCTATCACTGCCCGGCTCTCTCTCTCTCTCACTGCCCTGCTCTCTCTCACTACCCTCTGCTCTCTCTCTCTTTCTCACTGCCCTTCTCTCTCTCTCACTCTGTCTCGCTGCCCTACTCTCTCTCTCTCTCACTGCCCTGCTCTCTCTCACCACCCTGTGCTCTCTCTCCCTTTCTCACTGCCCTTCTTTCTCTCTCTCTCTCTCACTCTCGCTGCCCTAGTCTCTCTCACTGCCCTGTTTGCTCATTCTCTCTCTCTCTCTGCCCTGCTCTCTCTCGCTCTCTCACTTCCCTGTCCTCTCTCTCACTGCCCTGCCGTCTCTCTCACTGCCCTGCTCTCTCTCATTCACTGCCCTGCTCTCTCTCTCTCACTGCCCTGCTCTCTCGCTCTCTCACTGCCGTGCTCTCTCTCATTGCCCTGCTCTCTCTCGCTCTCACTGCCCTTCTCTCTCTCTCTCGCTGCCCTGCTCTCTCTCTGTCTCTCTCTCTCTCTCTGCCCTCTCTCTCTCTCACTGACCTGCACTCACTCTCTCACTTCCCTGCTCTCGCTCTCTCACTTTGCCCTGCTCTCTCTCTCTCACTGCCCTGCTCTCTCCCTCTCACTGCCCTGCTCTGTCTCTCTCTCTCTCTCTCATTGCCCTGCTCTCTCTCTCTCATTGCCCTGCTCTCTTTCTCGCTCACTGCCCTGCTCTCTCTCTCATTGCCCTGCTCTCTCTCTCTCACAGCCCTACTCTCTCTCGTTGCCCTTCTCTCTCTCTCTCACTGCCCTGCTCTCACTCTCTCACTGCCCTGCTCTCTCTCTCTCTCTCTCTCTCTCACTGCCTTGCTCTCTCTCTCACTGCACGGCTCTCTCTCTCACTGCCCTGCTCTCTCTCACTCCCCTAGCTCTCTCTCTCTCTCTCCCACTGCCCTTCTCTCTCTCATCTCTATCGCTGCCCTATTCTCTCTCTCTCTCACTGCGCTGCTCTCCCTCTCTCTCACTGCCCTGCTCTCTCTCACTGCCCTGCGCTCTCTCTCTCTCTCTCTAACTGCCCTACTCAATCTCCCTCACAACCCTGCTCTCCCTCTATCACTGCCCGGCTCTCTCTCTCTCTCACTGCCCTGCTCTCTCTCACTACCCTGTGCTCTCTCTCTATTTCTCACTGCAATTCTTTCTCTCTCTCTCTCTCGCTGCCCTACTCTCTCTCTCTCTCACTGCCCTGCTCTCTCTCACCACCCTGTGCTCTCTCTCTCTTTCTCACTGCTCTGCTGTCTCTCTCTCTCTCACTCTCGCTGCCCTACTCTCTCTCACTGCCCTGTTCGCTCATTCTCTCTCTCACTGACCTGCTCTCTCTCTCTCTATCTCTCTCGCTGCCCTGCTCTCTCTCTCTCTCTCACTGCCCTGCCTTCTCTCTCTCACTGCCCTGCCCTCTCTCTCACTGCCCTGCTCTCTCTCATTCACTGCCCTGCTCTCGCTCTCTCATTGCCCTGCTCACTCTCTCTCTCACTGCTATGCTCTCTCTCTCTCATTGCCCTGCTCTCTCTCTCTCACTGCCCTGCTCTCTCTCTCTCGCTAGCCTGCTCTCTCTCTCTCTCTCTCTCTCACTGCCCTCTCTCTCTCTCTCACTGACCTGCACTCTCTCTCTCACTTCCCTGCTCTCTCTCTCTCTCTCTCATTGCCCTGCTCTCTCTCTCTTTGTGCCCTGCTCTCTCGCTCTGTCTCTTTCACTCTATCTCTCTCACTCCCCTCTCTCTCTCTCATTGCCCTGCTCTCTTTCTCGCTCACTGCCCTGCTCTCTCTCTCTCATTGCCCTGCTCTCTCTCTCTCACAGCCCTGCTCTCTCTCATTGCCCTGCTTTCTCTCTCTCACTGCCCTGCCCTCTCTCTCACTGCCCTGCTCTCTCTCATTCACTGCCCTGCTCTCGCTCTCTCATTGCCCTGCTCACTCTCTCTCTCACTGCCCTGCTCTCTCTCTCTCGCTAGCCTGCTCTCTCTCTCTCTCTCTCTCACTGCCCTCTCTCTCTCTCACTGACCTGCACTCTCTCTCTCACTTCCCTGCTCTCTCTCTCTCGCTGCCCTGCTCTCTCTCTCTCTCTCTCATTGCCCTGCACTCTCTCTTTTTGTGCCCTGCTCTCTCGCTCTCTCTCTTTCACTCTATCTCTCTCACTCCCCTCTCTCTCTCTCATTGCCCTGCTCTCTTTCTCGCTCACTGCCCTGCTCTCTCTCTCTCACTGCCCTGCTCTCTCTCACAGCCCTGCTCTCTCTCTCTCTCACTGCCCTGCTCTCTATTTCTCACTGACCTGCTCTCTCTCTCTCATTGCCCAGATCTCTCTCTTTCACTGCCCTGCGCACTCTCTTCTCTCTCTCTCACTGTGCTGCTCTCTCTCACTCTCTCGCTGCCCAACTCTCTCTCACTGCCCTGTTTGCTCATTCTCTCTCTCACTCCCCTGCTCTCTCTCTCTCTCTCTCACTGCCCTGCTCTCTCTCTCTCTCTCACTGCCCTGCCTTCTCTCTCACTGCCCTGCCCTCTCTCTCACTGCCCTGCTCTCTCTCATTCACTGCCCTGCTCTCTCTCTCTCATTGCCCTGCTCTCTCTCTCTCACTGCCCTGCTCACTCTCTCGCTGCCATACTCTCTTTCCTCTCTCTCTCTCTCACTGCCTCTCTCTCTCTCACTGACCTGCACTCTCTCTCTCACTTCCCTGCTCTCTCTCTCTCTCCCTTTGCCCTGCTCTCTCTCTCTCACTGCCCTGCTCTCTCTCTCATTGCCCTGCTCTCTCTCTCACACAGCCCTTCTCTCTCTCATTGCCCTGCTCTCTCTCTCTCACTGCCCTGCTCTCTCTCACTGCCCTGCTCTCTCTCTCTCTCTCATTGCCCTGCTCTCTCTTTCTCACTGACCTGCTCTCTCTTTCTCATTGCCCAGATCTCTCTCTTTCACTGCCCTGCGCACTCTCTCTCTCTCTCACTGTGCTGCTCTCTCTCACTCTCTCACTGCCCTGCTCACTGTCTCTCTCTCTCACTGCCCTGCTGTCTCACTCTCTCTCTCATTGCCCTGCTCTCTCTCTCTCATTGCCCTGCTGTCTTTCTCGCTCACTGCCCTGCTCTCTCTCTCTCTCACAGCCCTGCTCTCTCTCTCACTGCCATGCTCTCTCTCTCTCATTGCCCTGCTCTCTCTCTCTCACTGCCCTGCTCTCTCTCTCTCGCTAGCCTGCTCTCTCTCTCTCTCTCTCTCACTGCCCTCTCTCTCTCTCACTGACCTGCGCTCTCTCTCTCACTTCCCTGCTCTCTCTCTCTCGCTGCCCTGCCCTGCTCTCTCTCTCTTTCTGCCCTACTCTCTCTTTCACTCTATCTCTCTCACTCCCCTCTCTCTCTCTCATTGCCCTCCTCTCTTTCTCGCTCACTGCCCTGCTCACTCTCTCTCATTGCCCTGCTCTCTGTCTCTCACTGCCATGCTCTCTCTCATTGCCCTGCTCTCGCTCTCTCACTGCCCTGCTCTCTCTCACAGCCCTGCTCTCTCTCTCTCTCATTTCCCTGCTCTCTATTTCTCACTGACCTGCTCTCTCTCTCATTGCCCAGATCTCTCTCTTTCACTGCCCTGCGCACTCTCTTCTCTCTCTCTCACTATGCTGCTCTCTCTCACTCTCTCACTGCCCTGCTATCTCTCTCTCTCTCTCACTGCCCTGCTCTCTCTCTCTCTCATTGCCCTGCTCTCTCTTTCACTGCCCTTCTCTCTCTCTCTCTTACTGCCCAGATCTCCCTCTCTCTCTCACTGCCCTGCTCTCTATCTCTCACTGCCCTGCTCTTTCTCTCTCTCTCATTGCCCTGATCTCTCTCTTTCAATGCCCTGCGCTCTCTCTCTCTCTCTCACTGCCCTGCTCACTCTCTCTCACAACCCTGCTCTCCCTCTATCACTGCCCGGCTCTCTCTCTCTCTCACTGCCCTGCTCTCTCTCACTACCCTCTGCTCTCTCTCTCTTTCTCACTGCCCTGCTCTCTCTCCACTCTGTGCTCTCTTTCTCTTTCTCACTGCCCTTCTTTCTCTCTCTCTCTCACTCTCAATGCCCTAGTCTCTCTCACTGCCCTGTTTGCTCATTCTCTCTCTCTCTGCCCTGCTCTCTCTCGCTCTCTCACTTCCCTGCCCTCTCTCTCACTGCCCTGCCCTCTCTCTCACTGCCCTGCTCTCTCTCATTCACTACCCTGCTCTCTCTCTCTCTCACTGCCGTGCTCTCTCTCTCTCATTGCCCTGCTCTCTCTCTCTCTCTCACTGCCCTTCTCTCTCTCTCTCACTGCCTTGCTCTCTCTTCTCTCACGGTCCTGCTCTCTCTCTCATTGCCCTACTCACTCTCCCTCTCTCTCACTGCCCTGCTCTCTCTCACTGCCCTGCGCTCTCTCTCTCTCTCTCTCACTGCCCTGCTCACTCTCTCTCACAACCCTGCTCTCCCTCTATCACTGCCCGGCTCTCTCACTCTCTCACTGCCCTGCTCTCTCTCACTACCCTGTGCTCTCTCTCTATTTCTCACTGCCCTTCTCTCTCTCTCTCTCTGTCTAGCTGCCCTACTCTCTCTCTCTCTCACTGCCCTGCTCTCTCTCACCACCCTGTGCTCTCTCTCTCTTTCACACTGCCCTTCTTTCTATCTTTCTCTCACTCTCGCTGCCCTACTCTCTCTCTTAATTCCCCTTTCGCTCATTCTCTCTCTCACTGACCTGCTCTCTCTCTCTCTCACTCTCACTGCCCTGCTCACTCTCTCTCTCTCTCACTGCCCTGCCTTCTCTCTCTCACTGCCCTGCCCTCTCTCTCACTGCCCTGCTCTCTCTCTCTCTCAGTGCCGTGCTCTCTCTCTCTCATTGCCCTGCTCTCTCTCTCTCACTGCCCTGCTCTCTCTCTCTCGCTAGCCTGCTCTCTCTCTCTCTCTCTCTCTCACTGCCCTCTCTCTCTCTCACTGACCTGCACTCTCTCTCTCACTTCCCTGCTCTCTCTCTCTCGCTGCCCTGCTCTCTCTCTCTCTCTTTCTCATTGCCCTGCTCTCTCTCTCTTTCTGCCCTGCTCTCTCTTTCACTCTATCTCTCTCACTCCCCTCTCTCTCTCTCATTGCCCTCCTCTCTTTCTCGCTCACTGCCCTGCTCTCTCTCTCTCATTGCCCTGCTCTCTGTCTCTCACTGCCCTGCTCTCTCTCATTGCCCTGCTCTCGCTCTCTCACTGCCCTGCTCTCTCTCACGGCCCTGCTCTCTCTCTCTCTCATTGCCCTGCTCTCTATTTCTCACTGACCTGCTCTCTCTCTCATTGCCCAGATCTCTCTCTTTCACTTCACTGCGCACTCTCTTCTCTCTCTCTCACTGTGCCTTCTCTCTCACTCTCTCGCTGCCCTGCTATCTCTCTCTCTCTCTCGCTGCCCTGCTCTCTCTCTCTCTCATTGCCCTGCTCTCTCTTTCACTGCCCTGCTCTCTCTCTCTTACTGCCCAGATCTCCCTCTCTCTCTCACTGCCCTGCTCTCTATCTCTCACTGCCCTGCTCTTTCTCTCTCTCTCATTGCCCTGATCTCTCTCTTTCAATGCCCTGCGCTCTCTCTCCCTCTCTCACTGCCCTGCTCACTCTCTCTCACAAACCTGCTCTCCCTCTATCGCTGCCCGGCTCTCTCTCTCTCTCACTGCCCTGCTCTCTCTCACTACCCTCTGCTCTCTCTCTCCTTCTCACTGCCCTTCTCTCTCTCTCACTCTGTCTCGCTGCCCTACTCTCTCTCTCTCTCACTGCCCTGCTCTCTCTCACCACTCTGTGCTCTCTCTCTCTTTCTCACTGCCCTTCTTTCTCTCTCTCTCTCACTCTCGCTGCCCTAGTCTCTCTCACTGCCCTGTTTGCTCATTCTCTCTCTCTCTGCCCTGCTCTCTCTTGCTCTCTCACTTCCCAGCCCTCTCTCTCACTGCCCTGCCCTTTCTCTCACTGCCCTGCTCTCTCTCATTCACTGCCCTGCTCTCGCTCTCTCACTGCCCTGCTCTCTCTCTCTCTCACTGCCGTGCTCTCTCTCTCTCATTGCCCTGCTCTCTCTCTCTCTCACTGCCCTTCTCTCTCTCTCTCGCTGCCCTGCTCTCTCTCTGTCTCTCTCTCTCTCTCTGCCCTCTCTCTCTCTCACTGACCTGCACTCACTCTCTCACTTCCCTGCTCTCTCTCTCTCACTTTGCCCTGCCCTCTCTCTCCCTCTGCCCTGCTCTCTCTCTCTCACCGCCCTGCTCTGTCTCTCTTTCTCTCTCTCATTGCCTTGCTCTCTCTCTCTCATTGCCCTGCTCTCTTTCTCGCTCACTGCCCTGCTCTCTCTCTCATTGCCCTGCTCTCTCTCTCTCACAGCCCTTCTCTCTCTCATTGCCCTGCTCTCTCTCTCTCACTGCCCTGCTCTCACTCTCTCACTGCCCTGCTCTCTCTCACCACCCTGTTCTCTCTCTCTCTTTCTCACTGCCCTTTTGTCTCTCTCTCTCTCACTCTCGCTGCCCTACTCTCTCTCACTGCCCTGTTGGCTCATTCTCTCTCTCACTGTCCTGCTCTCTCTCTCTCTCTCTCTCTCTCGCTGCCCTGCTCTCACTCTCTCTTTCTCACTGCCCTGCTCTCTCTCACCACCCTGTGCTCTCTCTCTCTTTCACACTGCCCTTCTGTCTCTCTCTCTCTCACTCTCGCTGCCCTACTCTCTCTCACTGCCCTGTTCGCTCATTCTCTCTCTCACTGACCTGCTCTCTCTCTCTCTCTCTCTCGCTGCCCTGCTCTCTCTCTCTCTCACTGCCCTGCCTTCTCTCTCTCACTGCCCTGCCCTCTCTTTCACTGCCCTGCTCTCTCTCATTCACTGCCCTGCTCTCTCTCTCTCACTGCCCTGCTCTCTCTCTCTCTCACTGCCGTGCTCTCTCTCTCTCATTGCCCTGCTCTCTCTCTCTCTCACTGCCCTGCTCTCTCTCTCTCGCTAGCCTGCTCTCTCTCTCTCTCTCTCTCTCTCACTGCCCTCTCTCTCTCTCACTGACCTGCACTCTCTCTCTCACTTCCCTGCTCTCTCTCTCTCGCTGCCCTGCTCTCTCTCTCTCTCTCTCATTGCCCTGCTCTCTCTCTCTTTGTGCCCTGCTCTCTCGCTCTCTCTCTTTCACTCTATCTCTCTCACTCCCCTCTCTCTCTCTCATTGCCCTGCTCTCTTTCTCGTTCACTGCCCTGCTCTCTCTCTCTCATTGCCCTGCTCTCTCTCATTGCCCTGCTCTCTCTCTCTCACTGCCCTGCTCTCTCTCACAGCCCTGCTCTCTCTCTCTCTCATTGCCCTGCTCTCTATTTGTCACTGACCTGCTCTCTCTCTCATTGCCCAGATCTCTCTCTTTCACTGCCCTGCGCACTCTCTTCCCTCTCTTCACTGTGCTGCTCTCTCTCACTCTCTCACTGCCCTGCTATCTCTCTCTCTCTCTCTCGCTGCCCTGCTCTCTCTCTCTCTCTCTCTCTCTCTCGCTGCCCTGCTCTCTCTCTCTCTCTCTCTCTCACTGCCCTGCTCTCTCTCTCTCTCATTGCCCTGCTCTCTCTTTCACTGCCCTGCTATCTCTCTTACTGCCCAGATCTCTCTCTCTCTCTCACTGCCCTGCTCTCTCTCTCTCACTGCCCTGCTCTCTCTCACTACCCTGTGCTCTCTCTCTCTCTCCCATTGCCCTTCTCTCTCTCATCACTCTCGCTGCCCTACTCTCTCTCTCTCTCACTGCCTTGCTCTCTGTTCTCTCACAGTCCTGCTCTCTCTCTCATTGCCCTACTCACTCTCCCTCTCTCTCACTGCCCTGCTCTCTCTCACTGCCCTGCCCTCTCTCTCTCTCTCTCTCACTGCCCTGCTCACTCTCTCTCACAACCCTGCTCTCCCTCTATCACTGCCCGGCTCTCTCACTCTCTCACTGCCCTGCTCTCTCTCACTACCCTGTGCTCTCTCTCTATTTCTCACTGCCCTTCTCTCTCTCACTCTCTGTCTCGCTGCCCTACTCTCTCTCTCTCTCACTGCCCTGCTCTCTCTCACCACCCTGTGCTCTCTCTCTCTTTCACACTGCCCTTCTGTCTCTCTCTCTCTCACTCTCGCTGCCCTACTCTCTCTCTGCCCTGTTCGCTCATTCTCTCTCTCACTGACCTGCTCTCTCTCTCTCTCTCTCACTGCCCTGCTCTCTCTCTCTCTCACTGCCCTGCCTTCTCTCTCTCACTGCCCTGACCTCTCTCTCACTGCCCTGCTCTCTCTCATTCACTGCCCTGCTCTCTCTCTCTCACTGCCCTGCTCTCTCTCTCTCTCACTGCCGTGCTCTCTCTCTCTCATTGCCCTGCTCTCTCTCTCTCACTGCCCTGCTCTCTCTCTCTCGCTAGCCTGCTCTCTCTCTCTCTCTCTCTCTCTCACTGCCCTCTCTCTCTCTCACTGACCTGCATTCTCTCTCTCACTTCCCTGCTCTCTCTCTCGCTGCCCTGCTCTCTCTCTCTCTTTCTCATTGCCCTGCTCTCTCTCTCTTTCTGCCCTACTCTCTCTTTCACTCTATCTCTCTCACTCCCCTCTCTCTCTCTCATTGCCCTCCTCTCTTTCTCACTCACTGCCCTGCTCTCTCTCTCTCATTGCCCTGCTCTCTGTCTCTCACTGCCATGCTCTCTCTCATTGCCCTGCTCTCGCTCTCTCACTGCCCTGCTCTCTCTCACAGCCCTGCTCTCTCTCTCTCTCATTTCCCTGCTCTCTATTTCTCACTGACCTGCTCTCTCTCTCATTGCCCAGATCTCTCTCTTTCACTGCCCTGCGCACTCTCTTCTCTCTCTCTCACTATGCTGCTCTCTCTCACTCTCTCACTGCCCTGCTATCTCTCTCTCTCTCTCACTGCCCTGCTCTCTCTCTCTCTCATTGCCCTGCTCTCTCTTTCACTGCCCTGCTCTCTCTCTCTCTTACTGCCCAGATCTCCCTCTCTCTCTCACTGCCCTGCTCTCTATCTCTCACTGCCCTGCTCTTTCTCTCTCTCTCATTGCCCTGATCTCTCTCTTTCAATGCCCTGCGCTCTCTCTCTCTCTCACTGCCCTGCTCACTCTCTCTCACAACCCTGCTCTCCCTCTATCACTGCCCGGCTCTCTCTCTCTCTCACTGCCCTGCTCTCTCTCACTACCCTCTGCTCTCTCTCTCTTTCTCACTGCCCTTCTCTCTCTCTCACTCTGTCTCGCTGCCCTACTCTCTCTCTCTCTCACTGCCCTGCTCTCTCTCACCACCCTGTGCTCTCTCTCCCTTTCTCACTGCCCTTCTTTCTCTCTCTCTCTCTCACTCTCGCTGCCCTAGTCTCTCTCACTGCCCTGTTTGCTCATTCTCTCTCTCTCTGCCCTGCTCTCTCTCGCTCTCTCACTTCCCTGTCCTCTCTCTCACTGCCCTGCCGTCTCTCTCACTGCCCTGCTCTCTCTCATTCACTGCCCTGCTCTCTCTCTCTCACTGCCCTGCTCTCTCGCTCTCTCACTGCCGTGCTCTCTCTCATTGCCCTGCTCTCTCTCGCTCTCACTGCCCTTCTCTCTCTCTCTCGCTGCCCTGCTCTCTCTCTGTCTCTCTCTCTCTCTCTGCCCTCTCTCTCTCTCACTGACCTGCACTCACTCTCTCACTTCCCTGCTCTCGCTCTCTCACTTTGCCCTGCTCTCTCTCTCTCACTGCCCTGCTCTCTCCCTCTCACTGCCCTGCTCTGTCTCTCTCTCTCTCTCTCATTGCCCTGCTCTCTCTCTCTCATTGCCCTGCTCTCTTTCTCGCTCACTGCCCTGCTCTCTCTCTCATTGCCCTGCTCTCTCTCTCTCACAGCCCTACTCTCTCTCGTTGCCCTTCTCTCTCTCTCTCACTGCCCTGCTCTCACTCTCTCACTGCCCTGCTCTCTCTCTCTCTCTCTCTCTCACTGCCTTGCTCTCTCTCTCACTGCACGGCTCTCTCTCTCACTGCCCTGCTCTCTCTCACTCCCCTAGCTCTCTCTCTCTCTCTCCCACTGCCCTTCTCTCTCTCATCTCTATCGCTGCCCTATTCTCTCTCTCTCTCACTGCGCTGCTCTCTCTTCTCTCACGGCCCTGCTCTCTCTCTCAATGCCCTACTCGCTCTCCCTCTCTCTCACTGCCCTGCTCTCTCTCACTGCCCTGCGCTCTCTCTCTCTCTCTCTAACTGCCCTACTCAATCTCCCTCACAACCCTGCTCTCCCTCTATCACTGCCCGGCTCTCTCTCTCTCTCACTGCCCTGCTCTCTCTCACTACCCTGTGCTCTCTCTCTATTTCTCACTGCAATTCTTTCTCTCTCTCTCTCTCGCTGCCCTACTCTCTCTCTCTCTCACTGCCCTGCTCTCTCTCACCACCCTGTGCTCTCTCTCTCTTTCTCACTGCTCTTCTGTCTCTCTCTCTCTCACTCTCGCTGCCCTACTCTCTCTCACTGCCCTGTTCGCTCATTCTCTCTCTCACTGACCTGCTCTCTCTCTCTCTATCTCTCTCGCTGCCCTGCTCTCTCTCTCTCTCTCACTGCCCTGCCTTCTCTCTCTCACTGCCCTGCCCTCTCTCTCACTGCCCTGCTCTCTCTCATTCACTGCCCTGCTCTCGCTCTCTCATTGCCCTGCTCACTCTCTCTCTCACTGCTATGCTCTCTCTCTCTCATTGCCCTGCTCTCTCTCTCTCACTGCCCTGCTCTCTCTCTCTCGCTAGCCTGCTCTCTCTCTCTCTCTCTCTCTCACTGCCCTCTCTCTCTCTCTCACTGACCTGCACTCTCTCTCTCACTTCCCTGCTCTCTCTCTCTCGCTGCCCTGCTCTCTCTCTCTCTCTCTCATTGCCCTGCTCTCTCTCTCTTTGTGCCCTGCTCTCTCGCTCTGTCTCTTTCACTCTATCTCTCTCACTCCCCTCTCTCTCTCTCATTGCCCTGCTCTCTTTCTCGCTCACTGCCCTGCTCTCTCTCTCTCATTGCCCTGCTCTCTCTCTCTCACAGCCCTGCTCTCTCTCATTGCCCTGCTTTCTCTCTCTCACTGCCCTGCCCTCTCTCTCACTGCCCTGCTCTCTCTCATTCACTGCCCTGCTCTCGCTCTCTCATTGCCCTGCTCACTCTCTCTCTCACTGCCCTGCTCTCTCTCTCTCGCTAGCCTGCTCTCTCTCTCTCTCTCTCTCACTGCCCTCTCTCTCTCTCACTGACCTGCACTCTCTCTCTCACTTCCCTGCTCTCTCTCTCTCGCTGCCCTGCTCTCTCTCTCTCTCTCTCATTGCCCTGCACTCTCTCTCTTTGTGCCCTGCTCTCTCGCTCTCTCTCTTTCACTCTATCTCTCTCACTCCCCTCTCTCTCTCTCATTGCCCTGCTCTCTTTCTCGCTCACTGCCCTGCTCTCTCTCTCTCACTGCCCTGCTCTCTCTCACAGCCCTGCTCTCTCTCTCTCTCACTGCCCTGCTCTCTATTTCTCACTGACCTGCTCTCTCTCTCTCATTGCCCAGATCTCTCTCTTTCACTGCCCTGCGCACTCTCTTCTCTCTCTCTCACTGTGCTGCTCTCTCTCACTCTCTCGCTGCCCAACTCTCTCTCACTGCCCTGTTTGCTCATTCTCTCTCTCACTCCCCTGCTCTCTCTCTCTCTCTCACTGCCCTGCTCTCTCTCTCTCTCTCACTGCCCTGCCTTCTCTCTCACTGCCCTGCCCTCTCTCTCACTGCCCTGCTCTCTCTCATTCACTGCCCTGCTCTCTCTCTCTCATTGCCCTGCTCTCTCTCTCTCACTGCCCTGCTCACTCTCTCGCTGCCATACTCTCTTTCCTCTCTCTCTCTCTCACTGCCTCTCTCTCTCTCACTGACCTGCACTCTCTCTCTCACTTCCCTGCTCTCTCTCTCTCTCCCTTTGCCCTGCTCTCTCTCTCTCACTGCCCTGCTCTCTCTCTCATTGCCCTGCTCTCTCTCTCACACAGCCCTTCTCTCTCTCATTGCCCTGCTCTCTCTCTCTCACAGCCCTGCTCTCTCTCACTGCCCTGCTCTCTCTCTCTCTCTCATTGCCCTGCTCTCTCTTTCTCACTGACCTGCTCTCTCTTTCTCATTGCCCAGATCTCTCTCTTTCACTGCCCTGCGCACTCTCTCTCTCTCTCACTGTGCTGCTCTCTCTCACTCTCTCACTGCCCTGCTCACTGTCTCTCTCTCTCACTGCCCTGCTGTCTCACTCTCTCTCTCATTGCCCTGCTCTCTCTCTCTCATTGCCCTGCTGTCTTTCTCGCTCACTGCCCTGCTCTCTCTCTCTCTCACAGCCCTGCTCTCTCTCTCACTGCCATGCTCTCTCTCTCTCATTGCCCTGCTCTCTCTCTCTCACTGCCCTGCTCTCTCTCTCTCGCTAGCCTGCTCTCTCTCTCTCTCTCTCTCTCACTGCCCTCTCTCTCTCTCACTGACCTGCGCTCTCTCTCTCACTTCCCTGCTCTCTCTCTCTCGCTGCCCTGCCCTGCTCTCTCTCTCTTTCTGCCCTACTCTCTCTTTCACTCTATCTCTCTCACTCCCCTCTCTCTCTCTCATTGCCCTCCTCTCTTTCTCGCTCACTGCCCTGCTCACTCTCTCTCATTGCCCTGCTCTCTGTCTCTCACTGCCATGCTCTCTCTCATTGCCCTGCTCTCGCTCTCTCACTGCCCTGCTCTCTCTCACAGCCCTGCTCTCTCTCTCTCTCATTTCCCTGCTCTCTATTTCTCACTGACCTGCTCTCTCTCTCATTGCCCAGATCTCTCTCTTTCACTGCCCTGCGCACTCTCTTCTCTCTCTCTCACTATGCTGCTCTCTCTCACTCTCTCACTGCCCTGCTATCTCTCTCTCTCTCTCACTGCCCTGCTCTCTCTCTCTCTCATTGCCCTGCTCTCTCTTTCACTGCCCTTCTCTCTCTCTCTTACTGCCCAGATCTCCCTCTCTCTCTCACTGCCCTGCTCTCTATCTCTCACTGCCCTGCTCTTTCTCTCTCTCTCATTGCCCTGATCTCTCTCTTTCAATGCCCTGCGCTCTCTCTCTCTCTCTCACTGCCCTGCTCACTCTCTCTCACAACCCTGCTCTCCCTCTATCACTGCCCGGCTCTCTCTCTCTCTCACTGCCCTGCTCTCTCTCACTACCCTCTGCTCTCTCTCTCTTTCTCACTGCCCTTCTCTCTCTCTCACTCTGTCTCGCTGCCCTACTCTCTCTCTCTCTCACTGCCCTGCTCTCTCTCACCACCCTGTGCTCTCTCTCCCTTTCTCACTGCCCTTCTTTCTCTGTCTCTCTCTCACTCTCGCTGCCCTAGTCTCTCTCACTGCCCTGTTTGCTCATTCTCTCTCTCTCTGCCCTGCTCTCTCTCGCTCTCTCACTTCCCTGTCCTCTCTCTCACTGCCCTGCCGTCTCTCTCACTGCCCTGCTTTCTCTCATTCACTGCCCTGCTCTCTCTCTCTCACTGCCCTGCTCTCTCGCTCTCTCACTGCCGTGCTCTCTCTCATTGCCCTGCTCTCTCTCGCTCTCACTGCCCTTCTCTCTCTCTCTCGCTGCCCTGCTCTCTCTCTGTCTCTCTCTCTCTCTCTCTCTGCCCTCTCTCTCTCTCACTGACCTGCACTCACTCTCTCACTTCCCTGCTCTCGCTCTCTCACTTTGCCCTGCTCTCTCTCTCTCACTGCCCTGCTCTCTCTCTCTCACTGCCCTGCTCTGTCTCTCTCTCTCTCTCTCATTGCCCTGCTCTCTCTCTCTCATTGCCCTGCTCTCTTTCTCGCTCACTGCCCTGCTCTCTCTCTCATTGCCCTGCTCTCTCTCTCTCACAGCCCTACTCTCTCTCGTTGCCCTTCTCTCTCTCTCTCACTGCCCTGCTCTCACTCTCTCACTGCCCTGCTCTCTCTCTCTCTCTCTCTCTCACTGCCTTGCTCTCTCTCTCACTGCACGGCTCTCTCTCTCACTGCCCTGCTCTCTCTCAATCCCCTAGCTCTCTCTCTCTCTCTCCCACTGCCCTTCTCTCTCTCATCTCTATCGCTGCCCTATTCTCTCTCTCTCTCACTGCGCTGCTCTCTCTTCTCTCACGGCCCTGCTCTCTCTCTCAATGCCCTACTCGCTCTCCCTCTCTCTCACTGCCCTGCTCTCTCTCACTGCCCTGCGCTCTCTCTCTCTCTCTCTAACTGCCCTACTCAATCTCCCTCACAACCCTGCTCTCCCTCTATCACTGCCCGGCTCTCTCTCTCTCTCACTGCCCTGCTCTCTCTCACTACCCTGTGCTCTCTCTCTATTTCTCACTGCAATTCTTTCTCTCTCTCTCTGTCTCGCTGCCCTACTGCCTCTCTCTCTCACTGCCCTGCTCTCTCTCACCACCCTGTGCTCTCTCTCTCTTTCTCACTGCTCTTCTGTCTCTCTCTCTCTCACTCTCGCTGCCCTACTCTCTCTCACTGCCCTGTTCGCTCATTCTCTCTCTCACTGACCTGCTCTCTCTCTCTCTATCTCTCTCGCTGCCCTGCTCTCTCTCTCTCTCTCACTGCCCTGCCTTCTCTCTCTCACTGCCCTGCCCTCTCTCTCACTGCCCTGCTCTCTCTCATTCACTGCCCTGCTCTCGCTCTCTCATTGCCCTGCTCACTCTCTCTCTCACTGCTATGCTCTCTCTCTCTCATTGCCCTGCTCTCTCTCTCTCACTGCCCTGCTCTCTCTCTCTCGCTAGCCTGCTCTCTCTCTCTCTCTCTCTCACTGCCCTCTCTCTCTCTCTCACTGACCTGCACTCTCTCTCTCACTTCCCTGCTCACTCTCTCTCGCTGCCCTGCTCTCTCTCTCTCTCTCTCATTGCCCTGCTCTCTCTCTCTTTGTGCCCTGCTCTCTCGCTCTCTCTCTTTCACTCTATCTCTCTCACTCCCCTCTCTCTCTCTCATTGCCCTGCTCTCTTTCTCGCTCACTGCCCTGCTCTCTCTCTCTCATTGCCCTGCTCTCTCTCTCTCACAGCCCTGCTCTCTCTCATTGCCCTGCTTTCTCTCTCTCACTGCCCTGCCCTCTCTCTCACTGCCCTGCTCTCTCTCATTCACTGCCCTGCTCTCGCTCTCTCATTGCCCTGCTCACTCTCTCTCTCACTGCCCTGCTCTCTCTCTCTCGCTAGCCTGCTCTCTCTCTCTCTCTCTCTCACTGCCCTCTCTCTCTCTCACTGACCTGCACTCTCTCTCTCACTTCCCTGCTCTCTCTCTCTCGCTGCCCTGCTCTCTCTCTCTCTCTCTCATTGCCCTGCACTCTCTCTCTTTGTGCCCTGCTCTCTCGCTCTCTTTCTTTCACTCTATCTCTCTCACTCCCCTCTCTCTCTCTCATTGCCCTGCTCTCTTTCTCGCTCACTGCCCTGCTCTCTCTCTCTCACTGCCCTGCTCTCTCTCACAGCCCTGCTCTCTCTCTCTCTCACTGCCCTGCTCTCTATTTCTCACTGACCTGCTCTCTCTCTCTCATTGCCCAGATCTCTCTCTTTCACTGCCCTGCGCACTCTCTTCTCTCTCTCACTGTGCTGCTCTCTCTCACTCTCTCACTGCCCTGTTTGCTCATTCTCTCTCTCACTCCCCTGCTCTCTCTCTCTCTCTCTCGCTGCCCTGCTCTCTCTCTCTCTCTCACTGCCTTGCCTTCTCTCTCACTGCCCTGCCCTCTCTCTCACTGCCCTGCTCTCTCTCATTCACTGCCCTGCTCTCTCTCTCTCATTGCCCTGCTCTCTCTCTCTCACTGCCCTGCTCACTCTCTCGCTGCCATACTCTCTTTCCTCTCTCTCTCTCTCACTGCCTCTCTCTCTCTCACTGACCTGCACTCTCTCTCTCACTTCCCTGCTCTCTCTCTCTCTCCCTTCGCCCTGCTCTCTATCTCTCACTGCCCTGCTCTCTCTCTCATTGCCCTGCTCTCTCTCTCACACAGCCCTTCTCTCTCTCATTGCCCTGCTCTCTCTCTCTCACTGCCCTGCTCTCTCTCACTGCCCTGCTCTCTCTCTCTCTCTCTCATTGCCCTGCTCTCTCTTTCTCACTGACCTGCTCTCTCTTTCTCATTGCCCAGATCTCTCTCTTTCACTGCCCTGCGCACTCTCTCTCTCTCTCACTGTGCTGCTCTCTCTCACTCTCTCACTGCCCTGCTCACTGTCTCTCTCTCTCACTGCCCTGCTGTCTCTCTCTCTCTCATTGCCCTGCTCTCTCTCTCTCATTGCCCTGCTATCTTTCTCGCTAACTGCCCTGCTCTCTCTCTCTCTCACTGCCCTGCTCTCTCTCTCTCTCACTGCCATGCTCTCTCTCTCTCATTGCCCTGCTCTCTCTCTCTCACTGCCCTGCTCTCTCTCTCTCGCTAGCCTGCTCTCTCTCTCTCTCTCTCTCTCACTGCCCTCTCTCTCTATCACTGACCTGCACTCTCTCTCTCACTTCCCTGCTCTCTCTCTCTCGCTGCCCTGCTCTCTCTCTCTCTCTTTCTCATTGCCCTGCTCTCTCTCTCTTTCTGCCCTGCTCTCTCTTTCACTCTATCTCTCTCACTCCCCTCTCTCTCTCTCATTGCCCTCCTCTCTTTCTCGCTCACTGCCCTGCTCTCTCTCTCTCATTGCCCTGCTCTCTGTCTCTCACTGCCCTGCTCTCTCTCACTGCCCTGCTCTCGCTCTCTCACTGCCCTGCTCTCTCTCACAGCCCTGCTCTCGCTCTCTCTTATTGCCCTGCTCCCTATTTCTCACTGACCTGCTCTCTCTCTCATTGCCCAGATCTCTCTCTTTCACTGCCCTGCGCACTCTCTTCTCTCTCTCTCACTGTGCTGCTCTCTCTCACTCTCTCACTGCCCTGCTATCTCTCTCTCTCTCTCGCTGCCCTGCTCTCTCTCTCTCTCTCTCACTGCCCTGCTCTCTCTCTCTCTCATTGTCCTGCTCTCTCTTTCACTGCCCTTCTCTCTCTCTCTCTTACTGCCCAGATCTCCCTCTCTCTCTCACTGCCCTGCTCTCTATCTCTCACTGCCCTGCTCTTTCTCTCTCTCTCATTGCCCTGATCTCTCTCTTTCAATGCCCTGCGCTCTCTCTCTCTCTCTCACTGCCTTGCTCACTCTCTCTCATAACCCTGCTCTCCCTCTATCACTGCCCGGCTCTCTCTCTCTCTCACTACCCTCTGCTCTCTCTCTCTTTCTCACTGCCCTTCTCTCTCTCTCACTCTGTCTCGCTGCCCTTCTCTCTCTCTCTCGCTGCCCTGCTCTCTCTCACCACCCTGTGCTCTCTCTCCCTTTCTCACTGCCCTTCTTTCTCTCTCTCTCTCACTCTCGCTGCCCTAGTCTCTCTCACTGCCCTGTTTGCTCATTCTCTCTCTCTCTGCCCTGCTCTCTCTCGCTCTCTCGCTTCCCTGCCCTCTCTCTCACTGCCCTGCCCTCTCTCTCACTGCCCTGCTCTCTCTCATTCACTGCCCTGCTCTCTCTCTCTCACTGCCCTGCTCTCTCTCTCTCTCACTGCTGTGCTCTCTCTCTCTCATTGCCCTGCTCTCTCTCTCTCTCACTGCCCTTCTCTCTCTCTCTTGCTGCCCTGCTCTCTCTCTGTCTCTCTCTCTCTCTCTGCCCTCTCTCTCTCTCACTGACCTGCACTCACTCTCTCACTTCCCTGCTCTCGCTCTCTCACTTTGCCCTGCTCTCTCTCTCTCACTGCCCTGCTCTCTCTCTCTCACTGCCCTGCTCTGTCTCTCTCTCTCTCTCTCATTGCCCTGCTCTCTCTCTCTCATTGCCCTGCTCTCTTTCTCGCTCCCTGCCCTGCTCTCTCTCTCATTGCCCTGCTCTCTCTCTCTCTCACAGCCGTACTCTCTCTCATTGCCCTTCTCTCTCTCTCTCACTGCCCTGCTCTCACTCTCTCACTGCCCTGCTCTCTCTCTCTCTCTCTCTCTCTCTCACTGCCCTGCTCTCTCTCTCACTGCACGGCTCTCTCTCTCACTGCCCTGCTCTCTCTCACTCCCCTAGCTCTCTCTCTCTCTCTCCCACTGCCCTTCTCTCTCTCATCTCTATCGCTGCCCTATTCTCTCTCTCTCTCACTGCGCTGCTCTCTCTTCTCTCACGGCCCTGCTCTCTCTCTCAATGCCCTACTCGCTCTCCCTCTCTCTCACTGCCCTGCTCTCTCTCACTGCCCTGCGCTCTCTCTCTCTCTCTCTAACTGCCCTACTCAAACTCTCTCACATCCCTGCTCTCCCTCTATCACTGCCCGGCTCTCTCTCTCTCTCACTGCCCTGCTCTCTCTCACTACCCTGTGCTCTGTCTCTATTTCTCACTGCAATTCTCTCTCTCTCTCTCACTCTCGCTGCCCTACTCTCTCTCTCCCTCACTGCCCTGCTCTCTCTCACCACCCTGTGCTCTCTCTCTCTTTCTCACTGCTCTTCTGTCTCTCTCTCTCTCACTCTCGCTGCCCTACTCTCTCTCACTGCCCTGTTCGCTCATTCTCGCTCTCACTGACCTGCTCTCTCTCTCTCTATCTCTCTCATTGCCCTGCTCTCTCTCTCTCTCTCTCAATGCCCTGCCTTCTCTCTCTCACTGCCCTGCCCTCTCTCTCACTGCCCTGCTCTCTCTCATTCACTGCCCTGCTCTCGCTCTCTCATTGCCCTGCTCACTCTCTCTCTCACTGCCATGCTCTCTCTCTCTCATTGCCCTGCTCTCTCTCTCTCACTGCCCTGCTCTCTCTCTCTCGCTAGCCTGCTCTCTCTCTCTCTCTCTCTCACTGCCCTCTCTCTCTCTCACTGACCTGCACTCTCTCTCTCACTTCCCTGCTCTCTTTCTCTCGCTGCCCTGCTCTGTCTCTCTCTCTCTCATTGCCCTGCTCTCTCTCTCTTTGTGCCCTGCTCTCTCGCTCTCTCTCTTTCACTCTATCTCTCTCACTCCCCTCTCTCTCTCTCATTGCCCTGCTCTCTTTCTCGCTCACTGCCCTGCTCTCTCTCTCTCATTGCCCTGCTCTCTCTCTCTCACAGCCCTGCGCTCTCTCATTGCCCTGCTCTCTCTCTCTCACTGCCCTGCTCTCTCTCACAGCCCTGCTCTCTCTCTCTCTCACTGCCCTGCTCTCTATTTCTCACTGACCTGCTCTCTCTCTCTCTCTCATTGCCCAGATCTCTCTCTTTCACTGCCCTGCGCACTCTCTTCTCTCTCTCTCACTGTGCTGCTCTCTCTCTCTCTCGCTGCCCAACTCTCTCTCACTGCCCTGTTTGCTCATTCTCTCTCTCACTCCCCTGCTCTCTCTCTCTCTCTCTCTCACTGCCCTGCCTTCTCTCTCACTGCCCTGCCCTCTCTCTCACTGCCCTGCTCTCTCTCATTCACTGCCCTGCTCTCTCTCTCTCATTGCCCTGCTCTCTCTCTCTCACTGCCCTGCTCACTCTCTCGCTGCCATACTCTTTTTCCTCTCTGTCTCTCTCGCTGCCCTGCTCTCTCTCTCTCTCTCACTGCCCTGCCTTCTCTCTCACTGCCCTGCCCTCTCTCTCACTGCCCTGCTCTCTATCATTCACTGCCCTGCTCTCTCTCTCTCATTGCCCTGCTCTCTCTCTCTCACTGCCCTGCTCTCTCTCTCTCGCTGCCATACTCTCTTTCCTCTCTCTCTCTCTCACTGCCTCTCTCTCTCTCACTGACCTGCACTCTCTCTCTCACTTCCCTGCTCTCTCTCTCTCTCCCTTTGCCCTGCTCTCTCTCTCTCACTGCCCTGCTCTCTCTCTCATTGCCCTGCTCTCTCTCTCACACAGCCCTTCTCTCTCTCATTGCCCTGCTCTCTCTCTCTCACTGCCCTGCTCTCTCTCACTGCCCTGCTCTCTCTCTCTCTCTCTCATTGCCCTGCTCTCTCTTTCTCACTGACCTGCTCTCTCTCTCTCACTGCCCAGATCTCTCTCTTTCACTGCCCTGCGCACTCTCTCTCTCTCTCACTGTGCTGCTCTCTCTCACTCTCTCACTGCCCTGCTCTCTCTCTCTCTCTCTCACTGCCCTGCTGTCTCTCTCTCTCTCATTGCCCTGCTCTCTCTCTCTCATTGCCCTGCTGTCTTTCTCGCTCACTGCCCTGCTCTCTCTCTCTCTCACTGCCCTGCTCTCTCTCTCTCTCACTGCCCTGCTGTCTCTCTCTCTCTCATTGCCCTGCTCTCTCTCTCTCACTGCCCTGCTCTCTCTCTCTCGCTAGCCTGCTCTCTCTCTCTCTCTCTCTCTCACTGCCCTCTCTCTCTCACTTCCCTGCTCTCTCTCTCGCTGCCCTGCTCTCTCTCTCTCTCTTTCTCATTGCCCTGCTCTCTCTCTCTTTCTGCCCTGCTCTCTCTTTCACTCTATCTCTCTCACTCCCCTCTCTCTCTCTCATTGCCCTCCTCTCTTTCTCGCTCACTGCCCTGCTCTCTCTCTCTCATTGCCCTGCTCTCTGTCTCTCACTGCCCTGCTCTCTCTCACTGCCCTGCTCTCGCTCTCTCACTGCCCTGCTCTCTCTCACAGCCCTGCTCTCGCTCTCTCTTATTGCCCTGCTCCCTATTTCTCACTGACCTGCTCTCTCTCTCATTGCCCAGATCTCTCTCTTTCACTGCCCTGCGCACTCTCTTCTCTCTCTCTCACCGTGCTGCTCTCTCTCACTCTCTCACTGCCCTGCTATCTCTCTCTCTCTCTCGCTGCCCTGCTCTCTCTCTCTCTCTCTCACTGCCCTGCTCTCTCTCTCTCTCATTGTCCTGCTCTCTCTTTCACTGCCCTGCTCTCTCTCTCTCTTACTGCCCAGATCTACCTCTCTCTCTCACTGCCCTGCTCTCTATCTCTCACTGCCCTGCTCTTTCTCTCCCTCTCATTGCCCTGATCTCTCTCTTTCACTGCCCTGCGCTCTCTCTCCCTCTCTCACTGCCCTGCTCTCTCTCTCTCTCACTGCCCTGCTCTCTCTCTCTCATTGCCCTGCTCTCTCTCTCTCTCACTGCCCTTCTCTCTCTCTCTCGCTGCCCTGCTCTCTCTCTGTCTCTCTCTCTCTCTCTGCCCTCTCTCTCTCTCACTGACCTGCAATCACTCTCTCACTTCCCTGCTCTCGCTCTCTCACTTTGCCCTGCTCTCTCTCTCTCACTGCCCTGCTCTCTCTCTCTCACTGCCCTGCTCTGTCTCTCTCTCTCTCTCTCATTGCCCTGCTCTCTCTCTCTCATTGCCCTGCTCTCTTTCTCGCTCCCTGCCCTGCTCTCTCTCTCATTGCCCTGCTCTCTCTCTCTCACAGCCCTACTCTCTCTCATTGCCCTTCTCTCTCTCTCTCACTGCCCTGCTCTCACTCTCTCACTGCCCTGCTCTCTCTCTCTCTCTCTCTCTCACTGCCCTGCTCTCTCTCTCACTGCACGGCTCTCTCACTCACTGCCCTGCTCTCTCTCACTCCCCTAGCTCTCTCTCTCTCTCTCCCACTGCCCTTCTCTCTCTCATCTCTATCGCTGCCCTATTCTCTCTCTCTCTCACTGCGCTGCTCTCTCTTCTCTCACGGCCCTGCTCTCTCTCTCAATGCCCTACTCGCTCTCCCTCTCTCTCACTGCCCTGCTCTCTCTCACTGCCCTGCGCTCTCTCTCTCTCTCTCTAACTGCCCTACTCAAACTCTCTCACATCCCTGCTCTCCCTCTATCACTGCCCGGCTCTCTCTCTCTCTCACTGCCCTGCTCTCTCTCACTACCCTGTGCTCTCTCTCTATTTCTCACTGCAATTCTATCTCTCTCTCTCTCTGTCTCGCTGCCCTACTCTCTCTCTCTCTCACTGCCCTGCTCTCTCTCACCACCCTGTGCTCTCTCTCTCTTTCTCACTGCTCTTCTGTCTCTCTCTCTCTCACTCTCGCTGCCCTACTCTCTCTCACTGCCCTGTTCGCTCATTCTCTCTCTCACTGACCTGCTCTCTCTCTCTCTATCTCTCTCGCTGCCCTGCTCTCTCTCTCTCTCTCTCACTGCCCTGCCTTCTCTCTCTCACTGCCCTGCCCTCTCTCTCATTGCCCTGCTCTCTCTCATTCACTGCCCTGCTCTCGCTCTCTCATTGCCCTGCTCACTCTCTCTCTCACTGCCATGCTCTCTCTCTCTCATTGCCCTGCTCTCTCTCTCTCACTGCCCTGCTCTCTCTCTCTCGCTAGCCTGCTCTCTCTCTCTCTCTCTCTCTCTCACTGCCCTCTCTCTCTCTCACTGACCTGCACTCTCTCTCTCACTTCCCTGCTCTCTCTCTCTCGCTGCCCTGCTCTCTCTCTCTCTCTCTCATTGCCCTGCTCTCTCTCTCTTTGTGCCCTGCTCTCTCGCTCTCTCTCTTTCACTCTATCTCTCTCACTCCCCTCTCTCTCTCTCATTGCCCTGCTCTCTTTCTCGCTCACTGCCCTGCTCTCTCTCTCTCATTGCCCTGCTCTCTTTCTCGCTCACTGCCCTGCTCTCTCTGTCTCATTGCCCTGCTCTCTCTCTCTCACAGCCCTGCGCTCTCTCATTGCCCTGCTCTCTCTCTCTCACTGCCCTGCTCTCTCTCACAGCCCTGCTCTCTCTCTCTCTCACTGCCCTGCTCTCTATTTCTCACTGACCTGCTCTCTCTCTCTCTCTCATTGCCCAGATCTCTCTCTTTCACTGCCCTGCGCACTCTCTTCTCTCTCTCTCACTGTGCTGCTCTCTCTCTCTCTCTCGCTGCCCAACTCTCTCTCACTGCCCTGTTTGCTCATTCTCTCTCTCACTCCCCTGCTCTCTCTCTCTCTCTCTCACTGCCCTGCCTTCTCTCTCACTGCCCTGCCCTCTCTCTCACTGCCCTGCTCTCTCTCATTCACTGCCCTGCTCTCCCTCTCTCATTGCCCTGCTCTCTCTCTCTCACTGCCCTGCTCACTTTCTCGCTGCCATACTCTTTTTCCTCTCTGTCTCTCTCGCTGCCCTGCTCTCTCTCTCTCTCTCACTGCCCTGCCTTCTCTCTCACTGCCCTGCCCTCTCTCTCACTGCCCTGCTCTCTCTCATTCACTGCCCTGCTCTCTATCTCTCATTGCCCTGCTCTCTCTATCTCACTGCCCTGCTCTCTCTCTCGCTGCCATACTCTCTTTCCTCTCTCTCTCTCTCACTGCCTCTCTCTCTCTCACTGACCTGCACTCTCTCTCTCACTTCCCTGCTCTCTCTCTCTCTCCCTTTGCCCTGCTCTCTCTCTCTCACTGCCCTGCTCTCTCTCTCATTGCCCTGCTCTCTCTCTCACACAGCCCTTCTCTCTCTCATTGCCCTGCTCTCTCTCTCTCTCACTGCCCTGCTCTCTCTCACTGCCCTGCTCTCTCTCTCTCTCTCTCATTGCCCTGCTCTCTCTTTCTCACTGACCTGCTCTCTCTCTCTCACTGCCCAGATCTCTCTCTTTCACTGCCCTGCGCTCTCTCTCTCTCTCTCACTGTGCTGCTCTCTCTCACTCTCTCACTGCCCTGCTCTCTCTCTCTCTCTCTCACTGCCCTGCTGTCTCTCTCTCTCTCATTGCCCTGCTATCTCTCTCTCATTGCCCTGCTGTCTTTCTCGCTCACTGCCCTGCTCTCTCTCTCTCTCACTTCCCTGCTCTCTCTCTCTCTCTCACTGCCCTGCTGTCTCTCTCTCTCTCATTGCCCTGCTCTCTCTCTCTCACTGCCCTGCTCTCTCTCTCTCGCTAGCCTGCTCTCTCTCTCTCTCTCTCTCTCACTGCCCTCTCTCTCTCACTTCCCTGCTCTCTCTCTCGCTGCCCTGCTCTCTCTCTCTCTCTTTCTCATTGCCCTGCTCTCTCTCTCTTTCTGCCCTGCTCTCTCTTTCACTCTATCTCTCTCACTCCCCTCTCTCTCTCTCATTGCCCTCCTCTCTTTCTCGCTCACTGCCCTGCTCTCTCTCTCTCATTGCCCTGCTCTCTGTCTCTCACTGCCCTGCTCTCTCTCACTGCCCTGCTCTCGCTCTCTCACTGCCCTGCTCTCTCTCACAGCCCTGCTCTCGCTCTCTCTTATTGCCCTGCTCCCTATTTCTCACTGACCTGCTCTCTCTCTCATTGCCCAGATCTCTCTCTTTCACTGCCCTGCGCACTCTCTTCTCTCTCTCTCACTGTGCTGCTCTCTCTCACTCTCTCACTGCCCTGCTATCTCTCTCTCTCTCTCGCTGCCCTGCTCTCTCTCTCTCTCTCTCACTGCCCTGCTCTCTCTCTCTCTCATTGTCCTGCTCTCTCTTTCACTGCCCTGCTCTCTCTCTCTCTTACTGCCCAGATCTCCCTCTCTCTCTCACTGCCCTGCTCTCTATCTCTCACTGCCCTGCTCTTTCTCTCTCTCTCATTGCCCTGATCTCTCTCTTTCAATGCCCTGCGCTCTCTCTCTCTCTCACTGCCCTGCTCACTCTCTCTCAGAACCCTGCTCTCCCTCTATCACTGCCCGGCTCTCTCTCTCTCTCACTACCCTCTGCTCTCTCTCTCTTTCTCACTGCCCTTCTCTCTCTCTCACTCTGTCTCGCTGCCCTACTCTCTCTCTCTCTCACTGCCCTGCTCTCTCTCACCACCCTGTGCTCTCTCTCCCTTTCTCACTGCCCTTCTTTCTCTCTCTCTCTCACTCTCGCTGCCCTAGTCTCTCTCACTGCCCTGTTTGCTCATTCTCTCTCTCTCTGCCCTGCTCTCTCTCGCTCTCTCACTTCCCTGCCCTCTCTCTCACTGCCCTGCCCTCTCTCTCACTGCCCTGCTCTCTCTCATTCACTGCCCTGCTCTCTCTCTCTCACTGCCCTGCTCTCTCTCTCTCTCACTGCCCTGCTCTCTCTCTCTCATTGCCCTGCTCTCTCTCTCTCTCACTGCCCTTCTCTCTCTCTCTCGCTGCCCTGCTCTCTCTCTCTCTCTCTCTCTCTCTCTGCCCTCTCTCTCTCTCACTGACCTGCAATCACTCTCTCACTTCCCTGCTCTCGCTCTCTCACTTTGCCCTGCTCTCTCTCTCTCACTGCCCTGCTCTCTCTCTCTCACTGCCCTGCTCTGTCTCTCTCTCTCTCTCTCATTGCCCTGCTCTCTCTCTCTCATTGCCCTGCTCTCTTTCTCGCTCCCTGCCCTGCTCTCTCTCTCATTGCCCTGCTCTCTCTCTCTCACAGCCCTACTCTCTCTCATTGCCCTTCTCTCTCTCTCTCACTGCCCTGCTCTCACTCTCTCACTGCCCTGCTCTCTCTCTCTCTCTCTCTCTCACTGCCCTGCTCTCTCTCTCACTGCACGGCTCTCTCACTCACTGCCCTGCTCTCTCTCACTCCCCTAGCTCTCTCTCTCTCTCTCCCACTGCCCTTCTCTCTCTCATCTCTATCGCTGCCCTATTCTCTCTCTCTCTCACTGCGCTGCTCTCTCTTCTCTCACGGCCCTGCTCTCTCTCTCAAGTCCCTACTCGCTCTCCCTCTCTCTCACTGCCCTGCTCTCTCTCACTGCCCTGCGCTCTCTCTCTCTCTCTCTAACTGCCCTACTCAATCTCTCTCACATCCCTGCTCTCCCTCTATCACTGCCCGGCTCTCTCTCTCTCTCACTGCCCTGCTCTCTCTCACTACCCTGTGCTCTGTCTCTATTTCTCACTGCAATTCTCTCTCTCTCTCTCTCTGTCTCGCTGCCCTACTCTCTCTCTCTCTCACTGCCCTGCTCTCTCTCACCACCCTGTGCTCTCTCTCTCTTTCTCACTGCTCTTCTGTCTCTCTCTCTCTCACTCTCGCTGCCCTACTCTCTCTCACTGCCCTGTTCGCTCATTCTCTCTCTCACTGACCTGCTCTCTCTCTCTCTCTCTCTCTTGCTGCCCTGCTCTCTCTCTCTCTGTCTCACTGCCCTGCCTTCTCTCTCTCACTGCCCTGCCCTCTCTCTCATTGCCCTGCTCTCTCTCATTCACTGCCCTGCTCTCGCTCTCTCATTGCCCTGCTCACTCTCTCTCTCACTGCCATGCTCTCTTTCTCTCATTGCCCTGCTCTCTCTCTCTCACTGCCCTGCTCTCTCTCTCTCGCTAGCCTGCTCTCTCTCTCTCTCTCTCACTGCCCTCTCTCTCTCTCACTGACCTGCACTCTCTCTCTCACTTCCCTGCTCTCTCTCTCTTGCTGCCCTGCTCTCTCTCTCTCTCTCTCATTGCCCTGCTCTCTCTCTCTTTGTGCCCTGCTCTCTCGCTCTCTCTCTTTCACTCTATCTCTCTCACTCCCCTCTCTCTCTCTCATTGCCCTGCTCTCTTTCTTGCTCACTGCCCTGCTCTCTCTCTCTCATTGCCCTGCTCTCTCTCTCTCACAGCCCTGCTCTCTCTCATTGCCCTGCTCTCTCTCTCTCACTGCCCTGCTCTCTCTCACAGCCCTGCTCTCTCTCTCTCTCACTGCCCTGCTCTCTATTTCTCACTGACCTGCTCTCTCTCTCTCTCTCATTGCCCAGATCTCTCTCTTTCACTGCCCTGCGCACTCTCTTCTCTCTCTCTCACTGTGCTGCTCTCTCTCACTCTCTCGCTGCCCAACTCTCTCTCACTGCCCTGTTTGCTCATTCTCTCTCTCACTCCCCTGCTCTCTCTCTCTCTCTCTCTTGCTGCCCTGCTCCTTCTCTCTCTCTCACTGCCCTGCCTTCTCTCTCACTGCCCTGCCCTCTCACTGCCCTGCTCTCTCTCATTCACTGCCCTGCTCTCTCTCTCGCTGCCATACTCTCTTTCCTCTCTCTCTCTCTCACTGCCTCTCTCTCTTTCACTGACCTGCACTCTCTCTCTCACTTCCCTGCTCTCTCTCTCTCTCTCCCTTTGCTCTGCTCTCTCTCTCTCACTGCCCTGCTCTCTCTCTCATTGCCCTGCTCTCTCTCTCACACAGCCCTTCTCTCTCTCATTGCCCTGCTCTCTCTCTCTCACTGCCCTGCTCTCTCTCACTGCCCTGCTCTCTCTCTCTCTCTCTCATTGCCCTGCTCTCTCTTTCTCACTGACCTGCTCTGTCTCTCTCATTGCCCAGATCTCTCTCTTTCACTGCCCTGCGCACTCTCTCTCTCTCTCACTGTGCTGCTCTCTCTCACTCTCTCACTGCCCTGCTCACTCTCTCTCTCTCTCACTGCCCTGCTGTCTCTCTCTCTCTCTCATTGCCCTGCTCTCTCTCTCTCTCATTGCCCTGCTGTCTTTCTCGCTCACTGCCCTGCTCTCTCACTCTCACTGCCCTGCTCTCTCTCTCACTGCCATGCTCTCTCTCTCTCATTGCCCTGCTCTCTCTCTCTCACTGCCCTGCTCTCTCTCTCTCGCTAGCCTGCTCTCTCTCTCTTTCTCTCTCTCACTGCCCTCTCTCTCTCTCACTGACCTGCACTCACTCTCTCACTTCCCTGCTCTCTCTCTCTCGCTGCCCTGCTCTCTCTCTCTCTCTTTCTCATTGCCCTGCTCTCTCTCTCTTTCTGCCCTGCTCTCTCTTTCACTCTATCTCTCTCACTCCCCTCTCTCTCTCTCATTGCCCTGCTCTCTTTCTCGCTCACTGCCCTGCTCTCTCTCTCTCATTGCCCTGCTCTCTGTCTCTCACTGCCCTGCTCTCTCTCACTGCCCTGCTCTCGCTCTCTCACTGCCCTGCTCTCTCTCACAGCCCTGCTCTCGCTCTCTCTTATTGCCCTGCTCCCTATTTCTCACTGACCTGCTCTCTCTCTCATTGCCCAGATCTCTCTCTTTCACTGCCCTGCGCACTCTCTTCTCTCTCTCTCACTGTGCTGCTCTCTCTCACTCTCTCACTGCCCTGCTAGCTCTCTCTCTCTCTCGCTGCCCTGCTCTCTCTCTCTCTCTCTCACTGCCCTGCTCTCTCTCTCTCTCATTGTCCTGCTCTCTCTTTCACTGCCCTGCTCTCTCTCTCTCTTACTGCCCAGATCTCCCTCTCTCTCTCACTGCCCTGCTCTCTATCTCTCACTGCCCTGCTCTTTCTCTCTCTCTCATTGCCCTGATCTCTCTCTTTCAATGCCCTGCGCTCTCTCTCTCTCTCACTGCCCTGCTCACTCTCTCTCAGAACCCTGCTCTCCCTCTATCACTGCCCGGCTCTCTCTCTCTCTCACTACCCTCTGCTCTCTCTCTCTTTCTCACTGCCCTTCTCTCTCTCTCACTCTGTCTCGCTGCCCTACTCTCTCTCTCTCTCACTGCCCTGCTCTCTCTCACCACCCTGTGCTCTCTCTCTCTTTCTCACTGCCCTTCTTTCTCTCTCTCTCTCACTCTCGCTGCCCTAGTCTCTCTCACTGTCCTGTTTGCTCATTCTCTCTCTCTCTGCCCTGCTCTCTCTCGCTCTCTCACTTCCCTGCCCTCTCTCTCACTGCCCTGCCCTCTCTCTCACTGCCCTGCTCTCTCTCATTCACTGCCCTGCTCTCTCTCTCACTGCCCTGCTCTCTCTCTCTCTAACTGCCGTGCTCTCTCTCTCTCTAATTGCCCTGCTCTCTCTCTCTCTCACTGCCCTTCTCTCTCTCTCTCGCTGCCCTGCTCTCTCTCTGTCTCTCTCTCTCTCTCTGCCCTCTCTCTCTCTCACTGACCTGCACTCACTCTATCACTTCCCTGCTCTCGCTCTCTCACTTTGCCCTGCTCTCTCTCTCTCACTGCCCTGCTCTCTCTCTCTCACTGCCCTGCTCTGTCTCTCTCTCTCTCTCTCATTGCCCTGCTCTCTCTCTCTCATTGCCCTGCTCTCTTTCTCGCTCCCTGCCCTGCTCTCTCTCTCATTGCCCTGCTCTCTCTCTCTCACAGCCCTACTCTCTCTCATTGCCCTTCTCTCTCTCTCTCACTGCCCTGCTCTCACTCTCTCACTGCCCTGCTCTCTCTCTCTCTCTCTCTCTCTCTCTCTCACTGCCTTTCTCTCTCTCTCACTGCACGGCTCTCTCTCTCACTGCCCTGCTCTCTCTCACTCCCCTAGCTCTCTCTCTCTCTCTCCCACTGCCCTTCTCTCTCTCATCTCTATCGCTGCCCTATTCTCTCTCTCTCTCACTGCGCTGCTCTCTCTTCTCTCACGGCCCTGCTCTCTCTCTCAATGCCCTACTCGCTCTCCCTCTCTCTCACTGCCCTGCTCTCTCTCACTGCCCTGCGCTCTCTCTCTCTCTCTCTAACTGCCCTACTCAAACTCTCTCACATCCCTGCTCTCCCTCTATCACTGCCTGGCTCTCTCTCTCTCTCACTACCCTGTGCTCTGTCTCTATTTCTCACTGCAATTCTCTCTCTCTCTCTCTGTCTCGCTGCCCTACTCTCTCTCTCTCTCACTGCCCTGCTCTCTCTCACCACCCTGTGCTCTCTCTCTCTTTCTCACTGCTCTTCTGTCTCTCTCTCTCTCACTCTCGCTGCCCTACTCTCTCTCACTGCCCTGTTCGCTCATTCTCTCTCTCACTGACCTGCTCTCTCTCTCTCTATCTCTCTCGCTGCCCTGCTCTCTCTCTCTCTCTCTCACTGCCCTGCCTTCTCTCTCTCACTGCCCTGCCCTCTCTCTCACTGCCCTGCCCTCTCTCTCACTGCCCTGCTCTCTCTCATTCACTGCCTGCTCTCTCTCTCTCATTGCCCTGCTCTCTCTCTCTCACTGCCCTGCTCTCTCTCTCTCGCTAGCCTGCTCTCTCTCTCTCTCTCTCTCACTGCCCTCTCTCTCTCTCACTGACCTGCACTCTCTCTCTCACTTCCCTGCTCTCTCTCTCTCGCTGCCCTGCTCTCTCTCTCTCTCTCTCATTGCCCTGCTCTCTCTCTCTTTGTGCCCTGCTCTAACGCTCTCTCTCTTTCACTCTATCTCTCTCACTCCCCTCTCTCTCTCTCATTGCCCTGCTCTCTTTCTCGCTCACTGCCCTGCTCTCTCTCTCTCACTGCCCTGCTCTCTCGCTCTCTCAGTGCCGTGCTCTCTCTCTCTCATTGCCCTGCTCTCTCTCTCTCACTGCCCTGCTCTCTCTCACTCGCTAGCCTGCTCTCTCTCTCTCTCTCTCTCTCACTGCCCTCTCTCTCTCTCACTGACCTGCACTCTCTCTCTCACTTCCCTGCTCTCTCTCTCTCGCTGCCCTGCTCTCTCTCTCTCTTTCTCATTGCCCTGCTCTCTCTCTCTTTCTGCCCTGCTCTCTCTTTCACTCTATCTCTCTCACTCCCCTCTCTCTCTCTCATTGCCCTCCTCTCTTTCTCGCTCACTGCCCTGCTCTCTCTCTCTCATTGCCCTGCTCTCTGTCTCTCACTGCCATGCTCTCTCTCATTGCCCTGCTCTCGCTCTCTCACTGCCCTGCTCTCTCTCACAGCCCTGCTCTCTCTCTCTCTCATTTCCCTGCTCTCTATTTCTCACTGACCTGCTCTCTCTCTCATTGCCCAGATCTCTCTCTTTCACTGCCCTGCGCACTCTCTTCTCTCTCTCTCACTATGCTGCTCTCTCTCACTCTCTCACTGCCCTGCTATCTCTCTCTCTCTCTCACTGCCCTGCTCTCTCTCTCTCTCATTGCCCTGCTCTCTCTTTCACTGCCCTGCTCTCTCTCTCTCTTACTGCCCAGATCTCCCTCTCTCTCTCACTGCCCTGCTCTCTATCTCTCACTGCCCTGCTCTTTCTCTCTCTCTCATTGCCCTGATCTCTCTCTTTCAATGCCCTGCGCTCTCTCTCTCTCTCTCACTGCCCTGCTCACTCTCTCTCACAACCCTGCTCTCCCTCTATCACTGCCCGGCTCTCTCTCTCTCTCACTGCCCTGCTCTCTCTCACTACCCTCTGCTCTCTCTCTCTTTCTCACTGCCCTTCTCTCTCTCTCACTCTGTCTCGCTGCCCTACTCTCTCTCTCTCTCACTGCCCTGCTCTCTCTCACCACCCTGTGCTCTCTCTCCCTTTCTCACTGCCCTTCTTTCTCTCTCTCTCACTCTCGCTGCCCTAGTCTCTCTCACTGCCCTGTTTGCTCATTCTCTCTCTCTCTGCCCTGCTCTCTCTCGCTCTCTCACTTCCCTGTCCTCTCTCTCACTGCCCTGCCGTCTCTCTCACTGCCCTGCTCTCTCTCATTCACTGCCCTGCTCTCTCTCTCTCACTGCCCTGCTCTCTCGCTCTCTCACTGCCGTGCTCTCTCTCATTGCCCTGCTCTCTCTCGCTCTCACTGCCCTTCTCTCTCTCTCTCGCTGCCCTGCTCTCTCTCTGTCTCTCTCTCTCTCTCTGCCCTCTCTCTCTCTCACTGACCTGCACTCACTCTCTCACTTCCCTGCTCTCGCTCTCTCACTTTGCCCTGCTCTCTCTCTCTCACTGCCCTGCTCTCTCTCTCACTGCCCTGCTCTGTCTCTCTCTCTCTCTCTCATTGCCCTGCTCTCTCTCTCTCATTGCCCTGCTCTCTTTCTCGCTCCCTGCCCTGCTCTCTCTCTCATTGCCCTGCTCTCTCTCTCTCACAGCCCTACTCTCTCTCGTTGCCCTTCTCTCTCTCTCTCACTGCCCTGCTCTCACTCTCTCACTGCCCTGCTCTCTCTCTCTCTCTCTCTCTCACTGCCCTGCTCTCTCTCTCACTGCATGGCTCTCTCTCTCACTGCCCTGCTCTCTCTCACTCCCCTAGCTCTCTCTCTCTCTCTCCCACTGCCCTTCTCTCTCTCATCTCTATCGCTGCCCTATTCTCTCTCTCTCTCACTGCGCTGCTCTCTCTTCTCTCACGGCCCTGCTCTCTCTCTCAATGCCCTACTCGCTCTCCCTCTCTCTCACTGCCCTGCTCTCTCTCACTGCCCTGCGCTCTCTCTCTCTCTCTCTAACTGCCCTACTCAATCTCCCTCACAACCCTGCTCTCCCTCTATCACTGCCCGGCTCTCTCTCTCTCTCACTGCCCTGCTCTCTCTCACTACCCTGTGCTCTCTCTCTATTTCTCACTGCAATTCTTTCTCTCTCTCTCTGTCTCGCTGCCCTACTCTCTCTCTCTTTCACTGCCCTGTTCTCTCTCACCACCCTGTGCTCTCTCTCTCTTTCTCACTGCTCTTCTGTCTCTCTCTCTCTCACTCTCGCTGCCCTACTCTCTCTCACTGCCCTGTTCGCTCATTCTCCCTCTCACTGACCTGCTCTCTCTCTCTCTATCTCTCTTGCTGCCCTGCTCTCTCTCTCTCTCTCTCACTGCCCTGCCTTCTCTCTCTCACTGCCCTGCCCTCTCACTCACAGCCCTGCTCTCTCTCATTCACTGCCCTGCTCTCGCTCTCTCATTGCCCTGCTCTCTCTCTCTCACTGCCCTGCTCTCTCTCTCTCGCTAGCCTGCTCTCTCTCTCTCTCTCTAACTGCCCTCTCTCTCTCTCACTGACCTGCACTCTCTCTCTCACTTCCCTGCTCTCTCTCTCTCGCTGCCCTGCTCTCTCTCTCTCTCTCTCATTGCCCTGCTCTCTCTCTCTTTGTGCCCTGCTCTCTCGCTCTCTCTCTTTCACTCTATCTCTCTCACTCCCCTCTCTCTCTCTCATTGCCCTGCTCTCTTTCTCGCTCACTGCCCTGCTCTCTCTCTCTCATTGCCCTGCTCTCTCTCTCTCACAGCCCTGCTCTCTCTCATTGCCCTGCTTTCTCTCTCTCACTGCCCTGCCCTCTCTCTCACTGCCCTGCTCTCTCTCATTCACTGCCCTGCTCTCGCTCTCTCATTGCCCTGCTCACTCTCTCTCTCACTGCCCTGCTCTCTCTCTCTCGCTAGCCTGCTCTCTCTCTCTCTCTCTCTCACTGCCCTCTCTCTCTCTCACTGACCTGCACTCTCTCTCTCACTTCCCTGCTGTCTCTCTCTCGCTGCCCTGCTCTCTCTCTCTCTCTCTCATTGCCCTGCTCTCTCTCTCTTTGTGCCCTGCTCTCTCGCTCTCTCTCTTTCACTCTATCTCTCTCACTCCCCTCTCTCTCTCTCATTGCCCTGCTCTCTTTCTCGCTCACTGCCCTGCTCTCTCTCTCTCATTGCCCTGCTCTCTCTCTCTCACAGCCCTGCTCTCTCTTATTGCCCTGCTCTCTCTCTCTCACTGCCCTGCTCTCTCTCACAGCCTTGCTCTCTCTCTCTCTCACTGCCCTGCTCTCTATTTCTCACTGACCTGCTCTCTCTCTCTCTCTCATTGCCCAGATCTCTCTCTTTCACTGCCCTGCGCACTCTCTTCTCTCTCTCTCACTGTGCTGCTCTCTCTCACTCTCTCGCTGCCCAACTCTCTCTCACTGCCCTGTTTGCTCATTCTCTCTCTCACTCCCCTGCTCTCTCTCTCTCTCTCTCGCTGCCCTGCTCTCTCTCTCTCACTGCCCTGCCTTCTCTCTCACTGCCCTGCCCTCTCTCTCACTGCCCTGCTCTCTCTCATTCACTGCCCTGCTCTCTCTCTCTCATTGCCCTGCTCTCTCTCTCTCACTGCCCTGCTCTCTCTCTCGCTGCCATACTCTCTTTCCTCTCTCTCTCTCACACAGCCCTTCTCTCTCTCATTGCCCTGCTCTCTCTTTCTCACTGACCTGCTCTCTCTCTCTCATTGCCCAGATCTCTCTCTTTCACTGCCCTGCGCACTCTCTCTCTCTCTCACTGTGCTGCTCTCTCTCACTCTCTCACTGCCCTGCTCACTCTCTCTCTCTCTCACTGCCCTGCTGTCTCTCTCTCTCTCATTGCCCTGCTCTCTCTCTCTCATTGCCCTGCTGTCTTTCTCGCTCACTGCCCTGCTCTCTCTCTCTCTCACTGCCCTGCTCTCTCTCTCTCTCACTGCCATGCTCTCTCTCTCTCATTGCCCTGCTCTCTCTCTCTCACTGCCCTGCTCTCTCTCTCTCGCTAGCCTGCTCTCTCTCTCTCTCTCTCTCACTGCCCTCTCTCTCTCTCACTGACCTGCACTCTCTCTCTCACTTCCCTGCTCTCTCTCTCTCGCTGCCCTGCTCTCTCTCTCTCTCTCTCATTGCCCTGCTCTCTCACTCTTTCTGCCCTGCTCTCTCTTTCACTCTATCTCTCTCACTCCCCTCTCTCTCTCTCATTGCCCTCCTCTCTTTCTCGCTCACTGCCCTGCTCTCTCTCTCTCATTGCTCTGCTCTCTGTCTCTCACTGCCCTGCTCTCTCTCACTGCCCTGCTCTCGCTCTCTCACTGCCCTGCTCTCTCTCACAGCCCTGCTCTCGCTCTCTCTTATTGCCCTGCTCCCTATTTCTCACTGACCTGCTCTCTCTCTCATTGCCCAGATCTCTCTCTTTCACTGCCCTGCACACTCTCTTCTCTCTCTCTCACTGTGCTGCTCTCTCTCACTCTCTCACTGCCCTGCTATCTCTCTCTCTCTCTCGCTGCCCTGCTCTCTCTCTCTCTCTCTCTCACTGCCCTGCTCTCTCTCTCTCTCATTGTCCTGCTCTCTCTTTCACTGCCCTGCTCTCTCTCTCTCTTACTGCCCAGATCTCCCTCTCTCTCTCACTGCCCTGCTCTCTATCTCTCACTGCCCTGCTCTTTCTCTCTCTCTCATTGCCCTGATCTCTCTCTTTCAATGCCCTGCGCTCTCTCTCTCTCTCTCACTGCCCTGCTCACTCTCTCTCACAACCCTGCTCTCCCTCTATCACTGCCCGGCTCTCTCTCTCTCTCACTACCCTCTGCTCTCTCTCTCTTTCTCACTGCCCTTCTCTCTCTCTCACTCTGTCTCGCTGCCCTACTCTCTCTCTCTCTCACTGCCCTGCTCTCTCTCACCACCCTGTGCTCTCTCTCTCTTTCTCACTGCCCTTCTTTCTCTCTCTCTCTCACTCTCGCTGCCCTAGTCTCTCTCACTGCCCTGTTTGCTCATTCTCTCTCTCTCTGCCCTGCTCTCTCTCGCTCTCTCACTTCCCTGCCCTCTCTCTCACTGCCCTGCCCTCTCTCTCACTGCCCTGCTCTCTCTCATTCACTGCCCTGCTCTCTCTCTCTCACTGCCCTGCTCTCTCTCTCTCTCACTGCCGTGCTCTCTCTCTCTCATTGCCCTGCTCTCTCTCTCTCTCACTGCCCTTCTCTCTCTCTCTCGCTGCCCTGCTCTCTCTCTGTCTCTCTCTCTCTCTCTGCCCTCTCTCTCTCTCACTGACCTGCACTCACTCTCTCACTTCCCTGCTCTCGCTCTCTCACTTTGCCCTGCTCTCTCTCTCTCACTGCCCTGCTCTCTCTCTCTCACTGCCCTGCTCTGTCTCTCTCTCTCTCTGTCATTGCCCTGCTCTCTCTCTCTCATTGCCCTGCTCTCTTTCTCGCTCACTGCCCTGCTCTCTCTCTCATTGCCCTGCTCTCTCTCTCTCACAGCCATACTCTCTCTCGTTGCCCTTCTCTCTCTCTCTCACTGCCCTGCTCTCACTCTCTCACTGCCCTGCTCTCTCTCTCTCTCTCTCTCTCACTGCCCTGCTCTCTCTCTCACTGCACGGCTCTCTCTCTCACTGCCCTGCTCTCTCTCACTCCCCTAGCTCTCTCTCTCTCTCTCCCACTGCCCTTCTCTCTCTCATCTCTATCGCTGCCCTATTCTCTCTCTCTCTCTCACTGCGCTGCTCTCTCTTCTCTCACGGCCCTGCTCTCTCTCTCAATGCCCTACTCGCTCTCCCTCTCTCTCACTGCCCTGCTCTCTCTCACTGCCCTGCGCTATCTCTCTCTCTCTCTAACTGCCCTACTCAATCTCCCTCACAACCCTGCTCTCCCTCTATCACTGCCCGGCTCTCTCTCTCTCTCACTGCCCTGCTCTCTCTCACTACCCTGTGCTCTCTCTCTATTTCTCACTGCAATTCTTTCTCTCTCTCTCTGTCTCGCTGCCCTACTCTCTCTCTCTTTCACTGCCCTGTTCTCTCTCACCACCCTGTGCTCTCTCTCTCTTTCTCACTGCTCTTCTGTCTCTCTCTCTCTCACTCTCGCTGCCCTACTCTCTCTCACTGCCCTGTTCGCTCATTCTCCCTCTCACTGACCTGCTCTCTCTCTCTCTATCTCTCTTGCTGCCCTGCTCTCTCTCTCTCTCTCTCACTGCCCTGCCTTCTCTCTCTCACTGCCCTGCCCTCTCACTCACAGCCCTGCTCTCTCTCATTCACTGCCCTGCTCTCGCTCTCTCATTGCCCTGCTCACTCTCTCTCTCACTGCCATGCTCTCTCTCTCTCATTGCCCTGCTCTCTCTCTCTCACTGCCCTGCTCTCTCTCTCTCGCTAGCCTGCTCTCTCTCTCTCTCTCTAACTGCCCTCTCTCTCTCTCACTGACCTGCACTCTCTCTCTCACTTCCCTGCTCTCTCTCTCTCGCTGCCCTGCTCTCTCTCTCTCTCTCTCATTGCCCTGCTCTCTCTCTCTTTGTGCCCTGCTCTCTCGCTCTCTCTCTTTCACTCTATCTCTCTCACTCCCCTCTCTCTCTCTCATTGCCCTGCTCTCTTTCTCGCTCACTGCCCTGCTCTCTCTCTCTCATTGCCCTGCTCTCTCTCTCTCACAGCCCTGCTCTCTCTCATTGCCCTGCTTTCTCTCTCTCACTGCCCTGTCCTCTCTCTCACTGCCCTGCTCTCTCTCATTCACTGCCCTGCTCTCGCTCTCTCATTGCCCTGCTCACTCTCTCTCTCACTGCCCTGCTCTCTCTCTCTCGCTAGCCTGCTCTCTCTCTCTCTCTCTCTCACTGCCCTCTCTCTCTCTCACTGACCTGCACTCTCTCTCTCACTTCCCTGCTGTCTCTCTCTCGCTGCCCTGCTCTCTCTCTCTCTCTCTCATTGCCCTGCTCTCTCTCTCTTTGTGCCCTGCTCTCTCGCTCTCTCTCTTTCACTCTATCTCTCTCACTCCCCTCTCTCTCTCTCATTGCCCTGCTCTCTTTCTCGCTCACTGCCCTGCTCTCTCTCTCTCATTGCCCTGCTCTCTCTCTCTCACAGCCCTGCTCTCTCTCATTGCCCTGCTCTCTCTCTCTCACTGCCCTGCTCTCTCTCACAGCCTTGCTCTCTCTCTCTCTCACTGCCCTGCTCTCTATTTCTCACTGACCTGCTCTCTCTCTCTCTCTCATTGCCCAGATCTCTCTCTTTCACTGCCCTGCGCACTCTCTTCTCTCTCTCTCACTGTGCTGCTCTCTCTCACTCTCTCGCTGCCCAACTCTCTCTCACTGCCCTGTTTGCTCATTCTCTCTCTCACTCCCCTGCTCTCTCTCTCTCTCTCTCGCTGCCCTGCTCTCTCTCTCTCACTGCCCTGCCTTCTCTCTCACTGCCCTGCCCTCTCTCTCACTGCCCTGCTCTCTCTCATTCACTGCCCTGCTCTCTCTCTCTCATTGCCCTGCTCTCTCTCTCTCACTGCCCTGCTCTCTCTCTCGCTGCCATACTCTCTTTCCTCTCTCTCTCTCACACAGCCCTTCTCTCTCTCATTGCCCTGCTCTCTCTTTCTCACTGACCTGCTCTCTCTCTCTCATTGCCCAGATCTCTCTCTTTCACTGCCCTGCGCACTCTCTCTCTCTCTCACTGTGCTGCTCTCTCTCACTCTCTCACTGCCCTGCTCACTCTCTCTCTCTCTCACTGCCCTGCTGTCTCTCTCTCTCTCATTGCCCTGCTCTCTCTCTCTCATTGCCCTGCTGTCTTTCTCGCTCACTGCCCTGCTCTCTCTCTCTCTCACTGCCCTGCTCTCTCTCTCTCTCACTGCCATGCTCTCTCTCTCTCATTGCCCTGCTCTCTCTCTCTCACTGCCCTGCTCTCTCTCTCTCGCTAGCCTGCTCTCTCTCTCTCTCTCTCTCACTGCCCTCTCTCTCTCTCACTGACCTGCACTCTCTCTCTCACTTCCCTGCTCTCTCTCTCTCGCTGCCCTGCTCTCTCTCTCTCTCTCTCATTGCCCTGCTCTCTCACTCTTTCTGCCCTGCTCTCTCTTTCACTCTATCTCTCTCACTCCCCTCTCTCTCTCTCATTGCCCTCCTCTCTTTCTCGCTCACTGCCCTGCTCTCTCTCTCTCATTGCTCTGCTCTCTGTCTCTCACTGCCCTGCTCTCTCTCACTGCCCTGCTCTCGCTCTCTCACTGCCCTGCTCTCTCTCACAGCCCTGCTCTCGCTCTCTCTTATTGCCCTGCTCCCTATTTCTCACTGACCTGCTCTCTCTCTCATTGCCCAGATCTCTCTCTTTCACTGCCCTGCACACTCTCTTCTCTCTCTCTCACTGTGCTGCTCTCTCTCACTCTCTCACTGCCCTGCTATCTCTCTCTCTCTCTCGCTGCCCTGCTCTCTCTCTCTCTCTCTCTCACTGCCCTGCTCTCTCTCTCTCTCATTGTCCTGCTCTCTCTTTCACTGCCCTGCTCTCTCTCTCTCTTAGTGCCCAGATCTCCCTCTCTCTCTCACTGCCCTGCTCTCTATCTCTCACTGCCCTGCTCTTTCTCTCTCTCTCATTGCCCTGATCTCTCTCTTTCAATGCCCTGCGCTCTCTCTCTCTCTCTCACTGCCCTGCTCACTCTCTCTCACAACCCTGCTCTCCCTCTATCACTGCCCGGCTCTCTCTCTCTCTCACTACCCTCTGCTCTCTCTCTCTTTCTCACTGCCCTTCTCTCTCTCTCACTCTGTCTCGCTGCCCTACTCTCTCTCTCTCTCACTGCCCTGCTCTCTCTCACCACCCTGTGCTCTCTCTCTCTTTCTCACTGCCCTTCTTTCTCTCTCTCTCTCACTCTCGCTGCCCTAGTCTCTCTCACTGCCCTGTTTGCTCATTCTCTCTCTCTCTGCCCTGCTCTCTCTCGCTCTCTCACTTCCCTGCCCTCTCTCTCACTGCCCTGCCCTCTCTCTCACTGCCCTGCTCTCTCTCATTCACTGCCCTGATCTCTCTCTCTCACTGCCCTGCTCTCTCTCTCTCTCACTGCCGTGCTCTCTCTCTCTCATTGCCCTGCTCTCTCTCTCTCTCACTGCCCTTCTCTCTCTCTCTCGCTGCCCTGCTCTCTCTCTGTCTCTCTCTCTCTCTCTGCCCTCTCTCTCTCTCACTGACCTGCACTCACTCTCTCACTTCCCTGCTCTCGCTCTCTCACTTTGCCCTGCTCTCTCTCTCTCACTGCCCTGCTCTCTCTCTCTCACTGCCCTGCTCTGTCTCTCTCTCTCTCTGTCATTGCCCTGCTCTCTCTCTCTCATTGCCCTGCTCTCTTTCTCGCTCACTGCCCTGCTCTCTCTCTCATTGCCCTGCTCTCTCTCTCTCACAGCCATACTCTCTCTCATTGCCCTTCTCTCTCTCTCTCGCTGCCCTGCTCTCTCTCTGTCTCTCTCTCTCTCTCTGCCCTCTCTCTCTCTCACTGACCTGCACTCACTCTCTCACTTCCCTGCTCTCGCTCTCTCACTTTGCCCTGCTCTCTCTCTCTCACTGCCCTGCTCTCTCTCTCTCACTGCCCTGCTCTGTCTCTCTCTCTCTCTCTCATTGCCCTGCTCTCTCTCTCTCATTGCCCTGCTCTCTTTCTCGCTCACTGCCCTGCTCTCTCTCTCATTGCCCTGCTCTCTCTCTCTCACAGCCCTACTCTCTCTCATTGCCCTTCTCTCTCTCTCTCACTGCCCTGCTCTCTCTCTCTCTCTCTCTCACTGCCCTGCTCTCTCTCTCACTGCACGGCTCTCTCTCTCACTGCCCTGCTCTCTCTCACTCCCCTAGCTCTCTCTCTCTCTCTCTCCCACTGCCCTTCTCTCTCTCATCTCTATCGCTGCCCTATTCTCTCTCTCTCTCACTGCGCTGCTCTCTCTTCTCTCACGGCCCTGCTCTCTCTCTCAATGCCCTACTCGCTCTCTCTCTCTCTAACTGCCCTACTCAAACTCTCTCACATCCCTGCTCTCCCTCTATCACTGCCCGACTCTCTCTCTCTCTCACTGCCCTGCTCTCTCTCACTACCCTGTGCTCTGTCTCTATTTCTCACTGCAATTCTCTCTCTCTCTCTCTCTGTCTCGCTGCCCTACTCTCTCTCTCTCTCACTGCCCTGCTCTCTCTCACCACCCTGTGCTCTCTCTCTCTTTCTCACTGCTCTTCTGTCTCTCTCTCTCTCACTCTCGCTGCCCTACTCTCTCTCACTGCCCTGTTCGCTCATTCTCTCTCTCACTGACCTGCTCTCTCTCTCTCTTTCTCGCTCACTGCCCTGCTCTCGCTCTCTCATTGCCCTGCTCACTCTCTCTCTCACTGCCCTGCTCTCTCTCTCTCGCTAGCCTGCTCTCTCTCTCTCTCTCTCTCACTGCCCTCTCTCTCTCTCACTGACCTGCACTCTCTCTCTCACTTCCCTGCTCTCTCTCTCTCGCTGCCCTGCTCTCTCTCTCTCTCTCTCATTGCCCTGCTCTCTCTCTCTTTGTGCCCTGCTCTCTCGCTCTCTCTCTTTCACTCTATCTCTCTCACTCCCCTCTCTCTCTCATTGCCCTGCTCTCTTTCTCGCTCACTGCCCTGCTCTCTCTCTCTCATTGCCCTGCTCTCTCTCTCTCACAGCCCTGCTCTCTCTCATTGCCCTGCTCTCTCTCTCTCACTGCCCTGCTCTCTCTCACAGCCCTGCTCTCTCTCTCTCTCACTGCCCTGCTCTCTATTTCTCACTGACCTGCTCTCTCTCTCTCTCTCATTGCCCAGATCTCTCTCTTTCACTGCCCTGCGCACTCTCTTCTCTCTCTCTCACTGTGCTGCTCTCTCTCACTCTCTCGCTGCCCAACTCTCTCTCACTGCCCTGTTTGCTCATTCTCTCTCTCACTCCCCTGCTCTCTCTCTCTCTCTCTCGCTGCCCTGCTCTCTCTCTCTCACTGCCCTGCCTTCTCTCTCACTGCCCTGCCCTCTCTCTCACTGCCCTGCTCTCTCTCATTCACTGCCCTGCTCTCTCTCTCTCATTGCCCTACCCTCTCTCTCACACAGCCCTTCTCTCTCTCATTGCCCTGCTCTCTCTTTCTCACTGACCTGCTCTCTCTCTCTCATTGCCCAGATCTCTCTCTTTCACTGCCCTGCGCACTCTCTCTCTCTCTCACTGTGCTGCTCTCTCTCACTCTCTCACTGCCCTGCTCACTCTCTCTCTCTCTCACTGCCCTGCTGTCTCTCTCTCTCTCATTGCCCTGCTCTCTCTCTCTCATTGCCCTGCTGTCTTTCTCGCTCACTGCCCTGCTCTCTCTCTCGCTCACTGCCCTGCTCTCTCTCTCTCTCACTGCCATGCTCTCTCTCTCTCATTGCCCTGCTCTCTCTCTCTCACTGCCCTGCTCTCTCTCTCTCGCTAGCCTGCTCTCTCTCTCTCTCTCTCTCTCACTGCCCTCTCTCTCTCTCACTGACCTGCACTCTCTCTCTCACTTCCCTGCTCTCTCTCTCTCGCTGCCCTGCTCTCTCTCTCTCTCTTTCTCATTGCCCTGCTCTCTCTCTCTTTCTGCCCTGCTCTCTCTTTCACTCTATCTCTCTCACTCCCCTCTCTCTCTCTCATTGCCCTCCTCTCTTTCTCGCTCACTGCCCTGCTCTCTCTCTCTCATTGCCCTGCTCTCTGTCTCTCACTGCCCTGCTCTCTCTCACTGCCCTGCTCTCGCTCTCTCACTGCCCTGCTCTCTCTCACAGCCCTGCTCTCGCTCTCTCTTATTGCCCTGCTCCCTATTTCTCACTGACCTGCTCTCTCTCTCATTGCCCAGATCTCTCTCTTTCACTGCCCTGCGCACTCTCTTCTCTCTCTCTCACTGTGCTGCTCTCTCTCACTCTCTCACTGCCCTGCTATCTCTCTCTCTCTCTCGCTGCCCTGCTCTCTCTCTCTCTCTCTCACTGCCCTGCTCTCTCTCTCTCTCATTGTCCTGCTCTCTCTTTCACTGCCCTGCTCTCTCTCTCTCTTACTGCCCAGATCTCTCTCTCTCTCTCACTGCCCTGCTCTCTATCTCTCACTGCCCTGCTCTTTCTCTCTCTCTCATTGCCCTGATCTCTCTCTTTCAATGCCCTGCGCTCTCTCTCTCTCTCACAATGCCCTGCTCACTCTCTCTCACAACCCTGCTCTCCCTCTATCACTGCCCGGCTCTCTCTCTCTCTCACTACCCTCTGCTCTCTCTCTCTTTCTCACTGCCCTTCTCTCTCTCTCACTCTGTCTCGCTGCCCTTCTTTCTCTCTCTCTCACTGCCCTGCTCTCTCTCACCACCCTGTGCTCTCTCTCTCTTTCTCACTGCCCTTCTTTCTCTCTCTCTCTCACTCTCGCTGCCCTAGTCTCTCTCACTGCCCTGTTTGCTCATTCTCTCTCTCTCTGCCCTGCTCTCTCTCGCTCTCTCACTTCCCTGCCCTCTCTCTCACTGCCCTGCCCTCTCTCTCACTGCCCTGCTCTCTCTCATTCACTGCCCTGCTCTCTCTCTCTCACTGCCCTGCTCTCTCTCTCTCTCACTGCCGTGCTCTCTCTCTCTCATTGCCCTGCTCTCTCTCTCTCTCTCTGCCCTCTCTCTCTCTCACTGACCTGCACTCACTCTCTCACTTCCCTGCTCTCGCTCTCTCACTTTGCCCTGCTCTCTCTCTCTCACTGCCCTGCTCTCTCTCTCTCACTGCCCTGCTCTGTCTCTCTCTCTCTCTCTCATTGCCCTGCTCTCTCTCTCTCATTGCCCTGCTCTCTTTCTCGCTCACTGCCCTGCTCTCTCTCTCATTGCCCTGCTCTCTCTCTCTCACAGCCATACTCTCTCTCATTGCCCTTCTCTCTCTCTCTCACTGCCCTGCTCTCTCTCTCTCTCTCTCTCACTGCCCTGCTCTCTCTCTCTCTGCACGGCTCTCTCTCTCACTGCCCTGCTCTCTCTCACTCCCCTAGCTCTCTCTCTCTCTCTCCCACTGCCCTTCTCTCTCTCATCTCTATCGCTGCCCTATTCTCTCTCTCTCTCACGGTGCTGCTCTCTCTTCTCTCACGGCCCTGCTCTCTCTCTCAATGCCCTACTCGCTCTCCCTCTCTCTCACTGCCCTGCTCTCTCTCACTGCCCTGCGCTCTCTCTCTCTCTCTCTAACTGCCCTACTCAAACTCTCTCACATCCCTGCTCTCCCTCTATCACTGCCCGGCTCTCTCTCTCTCTCACTGCCCTGCTCTCTCTCACTACCCTGTGCTCTGTCTCTATTTCTCACTGCAATTCTCTCTCTCTCTCTCTCTGTCTCGCTGCCCTACTCTCTCTATCTCTCACTGCCCTGCTCTCTCTCACCACCCTGTGCTCTCTCTCTCTTTCTCACTGCTCTTCTGTCTCTCTCTCTCTCACTCTCGCTGCCCTACTCTCTCTCACTGCCCTGTTCGCTCATTCTCTCTCTCACTGACCTGCTCTCTCTCTCTCTATCTCTCTCGCTGCCCTGCTCTCTCTCTCTCTCTCTCACTGCCCTGCCTTCTCTCTCTCACTGCCCTGCCCTCTCTCTCACTGACCTGCTCTCTCTCATTCACTGCCCTGCTCTCGCTCTCTCATTGCCCTGCTCACTCTCTCTCTCACTGCCATGCTCTCTCTCTCTCATTGCCCTGCTCTCTCTCTCTCACTGCCCTGCTCTCTCTCTCTCGCTAGCCTGCTCTCTCTCTCTCTCTCTCACTGCCCTCTCTCTCTCTCACTGACCTGCACTCTCTCTCTCACTTCCCTGCTCTCTCTCTCTCGCTGCCCTGCTCTCTCTCTCTCTCTCTCATTGCCCTGCTCTCTCTCTCTTTGTGCCCTGCTCTCTCGCTCTCTCTCTTTCACTCTATCTCTCTCACTCCCCTCTCTCTCTCTCATTGCCCTGCTCTCTTTCTCGCTCACTGCCCTGCTCTCTCTCTCTCATTGCCCTGCTCTCTCTCTCTCACAGCCCTGCTCTCTCTCATTGCCCTGCTCTCTCTCTCTCACTGCCCTGCTCTCTCTCACAGCCCTGCTCTCTCTCATTGCCCTGCTCTCTCTCTCTCACTGCCCTGCTCTCTCTCATTGCCCTGCTCTCTCTCTCTCACTGCCCTGCTCTCTCTCACAGCCTTGCTCTCTCTCTCTCTCACTGCCCTGCTCTCTATTTCTCACTGACCTGCTCTCTCTCTCTCTCTCATTGCCCAGATCTCTCTCTTTCACTGCCCTGCGCACTCTCTTCTCTCTCTCTCACTGTGCTGCTCTCTCTCACTCTCTCGCTGCCCAACTCTCTCTCACTGCCCTGTTTGCTCATTCTCTCTCTCACTCCCCTGCTCTCTCTCTCTCTCTCGCTGCCCTGCTCTCTCTCTCTCTCACTGCCCTGCCTTCTCTCTCACTGCCCTGCCCTCTCTCTCACTGCCCTGCTCTCTCTCATTCACTGCCCTGCTCTCTCTCTCTCATTGCCCTGCTCTCTCTCTCTCACTGCTCTGCTCTCTCTCTCGCTGCCATACTCTCTTTCCTCTCTCTCTCTCTCACTGCCCTCTCTCTCTCTCACTGACCTGCACTCTCTCTCTCACTTCCCTGCTCTCTCTCTCTCTCTCCCTTTGCCCTGCTGTCTCTCTCTCAATGCCCTGCTCTCTCTCTCATTGCCCTGCTCTCTCTCTCACACAGCCCTTCTCTCTCTCATTGCCCTGCTCTCTCTCTCTCACTGCCCTGCTCTCTCTCACTGCCCTGCTCTCTCTCTCTCTCTCTCATTGCCCTGCTCTCTCTTTCTCACTGACCTGCTCTCTCTCTCTCATTGCCCAGATCTCTCTCTTTCACTGCCCTGCGCACTCTCTCTCTCTCTCACTGTGCTGCTCTCTCTCACTCTCTCACTGCCCTACTCACTCTCTCTCTCTCTCCCTGCCCTGCTGTCTCTCTCTCTCTCATTGCCCTGCTCTCTCTCTCTCATTGCCCTGCTGTCTTTCTCGCTCACTGCCCTGCTCTCTCTCTCTCTCATTGCCCTGCTCTCTCTCTCACACAGCCCTTCTCTCTCTCATTGCCCTGCTCTCTCTCTCTCACTGCCCTGCTCTCTCTCACTGCCCTGCTCTCTCTCTCTCATTGCCCTGCTCTCTATTTCTCACTGACCTGCTCTCTCTCTCTCTCATTGCCCTGATCTCTCTTTCACTGCCCTGCGCACTCTCTCTCTCTCTCACTGTGCTGCTCTCTCTCACTCTCTCACTGCCCTGCTCTCTCTCTCTCTCTCTCCCGCAGCCCTGCTCTCTCTCTCTCTCTCTCACTGCCCTGCTGTCTCTCTCTCCCATTGCCCTGCTCTCTCTTTCACTTCCCTGCTCTCTCTCTCTCTTACTGCCCAGATCTCCCTCTGTCTCTCACTGCCCTGCTCTCTACCTCTCACTGCCCTGCTCTTTCTCTCTCTCTCATTGCCCGGATCTCTCTCTTTCACTGCCCAGCGCTCTCGCTTGCTCTCTCTCACTGCCCTGCTACCTCTCACTCTCTCACTGTCCTGCTCTCTCTCTCTCTCTCTCTCTCTCTCTTTCTCTCTCTCACTGCCCTGCTCTCTCTCTCTCTCACTGCCCTGCTTTCTCTCTCTCTCGCTGCCTGGCTCTGTCTCTCTCTCTCTCACTGCCTTGCTTCTTTCTCTCTCTCTCTCATTGCCCTGCTCTCTCTCTCTCTCACTGCCCTGCTCTCTCTCTCTCTCTCACTACCCTGTACTCTCTCCCTCTCTCACCGCCATGCTCTCTCTCTCTCACTGCACTGCTCTCTCTCTCTCACTGCCCTGCTCTCTCTCTCTCACTGCCCTGCTCTCTCTCTCACTGCACGGCTATCTCTCTCACTGCCCTGCTCTCTCTCACTACCCTTTGCTCTCTCTCTCTCTCTATCTCACTGCCCTTCTCTCTCTCATCTCTCTCGCTGCCCTACTCTCTCTATCTCTCACTGCCCACCTCTCTCTTCTCTCACAGCCCAGCTCTCTCTCTCAATGCCCTACTCGCTCTCCCTCTCTCTCACTACCCTGCTCTCTCTCACTGCCCTGCGCTCTCTCTCTCTCTCTCTCACTGCCCTGCTCACTCTCTCTCACAACCCTGCTCTCCCTCTATCACTGCCCGGCTCTCTCTCTCTCTCACTGCCCTGCTCTCTCTCACTACCCTCTGCTCTCTCTCTCTTTCTCACTGCCCTTCTCCCTCTCTCTCTGTCTCGCTGCCCTACTCTCTCTCTCTCTCACTGCCCTGCTCTCTCTCACCACCCTGTGCTCTCTCTCTCTTTCTCACTGCCCTTCTGTCTCTCTCTCTCTCACTCTCGCTGCCCTACTCTCTCTCACTGCCCTGTTGGCTCATTCTCTCTCTCACTGACCTACTCTCGCTCTCTCTCACTCTCTCTCTCGCTGCCCTGCTCTCTCTCTCTCTCTCACTGCCCTGCCCTCTCTCTCTCACTGCCCTGCCCTCTCTCTCACTGCCATGCTCTCTCTCATTCACTGCCCTGCTCTCTATCTCTCACTGCCCTGCTCTCTCTCTCTCATTGCCCTGCTCTCTCTCTCTCGCTAGCCTGCTCTGTCTATCTCTCTCTCTCTCATTGCCCTGCTCTCTCTCTCGCTGCCCTGCTCTCTCTCTCTCTCTCTCTCTCACTGCCCTCTCTCTCTCTCACTGACCTGCACTCTCTCTCTCACTTCCCTGCTCTCTCTCTCTCTCCCTTTGCCCTGCTCTCTCTCTCTCACTGCCCTGCTCTCTCTCTCTCGCTGCCCTGCTCTCTCTCTCTCTCATTGCCCTGCTCTCTCTCTCTTTCTGCCCTGCTCTCTCTTTCACTCCAGCTCTCTCACTGCCCTCTCTGTCTCTCATTGCCCTGCTCTCTTTCTCACTCACTGCCCTGCTCTCTCTCTCTCATTGCCCTGCTCTCTCTCTCTCACAGCCCTGCTCTCTCTCATTGCCCTGCTCTCTCTCTCTCACGGCCCGGCTTTCTCTCACAGCCCTGCTCTCTCCCTCTCTCATTGCCCTGCTCTCTACTTCTCACTGACCTGCTCTCTCTCTCTCTCATTGCCCAGATCTCTCTCTTTCACTGCCCTGCGCACTCTCTCTCTCTCTCTCACTGTGCTGCTCTCTCTCACTCTGTCACTGCCCTGCTCTCTCTCTCTCTCTCTCGCTGCCCTGCTGTCTCTCTCTCTCATTGCCCTGCTCTCTCTTTCACTGCCCTGCTCTCTCTCTCTCTTACTTCCCAGATCTCGCTCTCTCTCTCACTGCCCTGCTCTCTATCTCTCACTGGCCTGCTCATTCTCTCTCTCTCATTGCCCTGATCTCTCTCTTTCACTGCCCTGCTCTCTCTCTCTCTCTCTCGCTGCCCTGCTCTCTCTCTCTCTCTCACTGCCCTGCCCTCTCTCTATTACTGCCCTGACCTCTCTCTCACTGCCCTGCTCTCTCTCTCTCTCTCGATGCCCTGCTCTCTCTCGCTCTCTCACTGCCCTGCCCTCTCTCCATTACTGCCCTGCCTTCCCTCTCACTGCCCTGCTCTCTCTCATTCACTTCCCTGCTCTCTCTCTCTCATTGCCCTGCTCTCTCTCTCTCACTGTCCTGCTCTCTCTCTCTCGCTGCCCTGCTCTCTCTCTCGCTCTCTCACTGCCCTGCTCTCTCTCACCACCCTGTGCTCTCTCTCTCTTTCTCACTGCCCTTCTGTCTCTCTCTCTCTCACTCTCGCTGCCCTACTCTCTCTCACTGCCCTGTTCGCTCATTCTCTCTCTCACTGACCTGCTCTCTCTCTCTCTATCTCTCTCGCTGCCCTGCTCTCTCTCTCTCTCTCTCACTGCCCTGCCTTCTCTCTCTCACTGCCCTCTCTCTCTCTCACTGACCTGCACTCTCTCTCTCACTTCCCTGCTCCCTCTCTCTATCCCTTTGCCCTGCTCTCTCTCTCTCACTGTCCTGCTCTCTCTCTCTCGCTCCCCTGCTCTCTCTCTCTCTCTCTCATTGCCCTGCTCTCTCTCTCTCATTGCCCTGCTCTCTTTCTCGCTCACTGCCCTGCTCTCTCTCTCATTGCCCTGCTCTCTCTCTCACAAAGACCTTCTCTCTCTCATTGCCCTGCTCTCTCTCTCTCACTGCCCTGCTCGCTCTCACTGCCCTGCTCTCTCTCTCTCTCATTGCCCTGCTCTCTATTTCTCACTGACCTGCTCTCTATCTCTCTCATTGCCCAGATCTCTCTCTATCACTGCCCTGCGCACTCTCTCTCTCTCTCACTGTGCTGCTCTCTCTCACTCTCTCACTGCCCTGCTCTCTCTCTCTCGGGCTGCCCTGCTCTCTCTCTCTCTCTCTCTCTCACTTCCCTGCTGTCTCTCTCTCCCATTGCCCTGCTCTCTCTTTCACTTCCCTGCTCTCTCTCTCTCTTACTGCCCAGATCTCCCTCTCTCTGTCACTGCCCTGCTCTCTATCTCTCACTGCCCTGCTCTTTCTCTCTCTCTCACTGCCCTGATCTCTCTCTTTCACTGCCCTGCGCTCTCGCTTTCTCTCTCTCACTGCCCTGCTATCTCTCACTCTCTCACTGTCCTTCTCTCTCTCTCTCTCTCTCTCTCGCTGCCCTGCTCTCTCTCTCTCTCACTGCCCTGCTTTCTCTCTCTCTCGCTGCCTGGCTCTCTCTCTCTCTCTCTCACTGCCTTGCTTCTTTCTCTCTCTCTCTCTCATTGCCCTGCTCTCTCTCTCTCTCACTGCCCTGCTCTCTCTCTCTATCTCACTGCCCTGCTCTCTCTCTCACTGCACGGCTCTCTCTCACACTGCCCTGCTCTCTCTCACTACCCTGTGCTCTCTCTCTCTCTCTCTCTCACTGCCCTTCTCTCTCTCATCTCTCTCGCATGCCCTACTCTCTCTTTCACTGCCCTGCTCTCTCTTCTCTCACGGCCCTGCTCTCTCTTTCAATGACCTACTCGCTCTCCCTCTCTCTCACTACCCTGCTCTCTCTCACTGCCCTGCGCTCGCTCTCTCTCTCTCTCTCTCACTGCCCTGCTCACTCTTTCTCACAACCCTGCTCTCCCTCTATCACTGCCCGGCTCTCTCTCTCTCTCTCACTGCCCTGCTCTCTCTCACTACCCTGTGCTCTCTCTCTCTTTCTCATTGCCCTTCTCTCTCTCTCTCTCTGTCTCGCTGCCCTACTCTCTCTCTCTCTCACTGCCCTGCTCTCTCTCACCACCCTGTGCTCTCTCTCTCTTTCTCACTGCCCTTCTGTCTCTCTCTCTCTCACTCTCGCTGCCCTACTCTCTCTCACTGCCCTGTTCGCTCATTGTCTCTCTCGCTGCCCTGCCCTCTCTCTCTCACTGCCCTGCCCTCTCTCTCACTGCCCTGCTCTCTCTCATTCACTGCCCTGCTCTCTCTCTCTCGCTAGCCTGCTCTCTCTATCTCTCTCTCTCTCATTGCCCTGCTCTCTCTCTCGCTGCCCTGCTCTCTCTCTCTCTCTCTCTCTCTCTCTCACCGCCCTCTCTCTCTCTCACTAACCTGCACTCTCTCTCTCACTGCCCTCTCTGTCTCATTGCCCTGCTCGCTCTCTCTCACTGCCCTGCTCTCTCTCACTGCCCTGCTCTCTCTGTCTCTCATTGCGCTGCTCTCTATTTCTCACTGCCCTGCTCTCTCTCTCTCATTGCCCTGCTGTCTCTCTCTCACTGCCCTGCTCTCTCTCTCTCGCTAGCCTGCTCTCTCTATCTCTCTCTCTCTCATTGCCCTGCTCTCTCTCTCGCTGCCCTGCTCTCTCTCTCTCTCTCTCTCTCTCACTGCCCTCTCTCTCTCTCACTAACCTACACTCTCTCTCACTGCCCTCTCTGTCTCATTGCCCTGCTCTCTCTCTCTCGCTGCCCTGCTCTCTCTCACTGCCCTGCTCTCTCTGTCTCTCATTGCGCTGCTCTCTATTTCTCACTGCCCTGCTCTCTCTCTCTCTCATTGCCCAGATCTCTCTCTTTCTCTGCCCTGCGCACTCTCTTCTCTCACTGCGCTGCTCTCTCTCACTCTCTCACTGCCCAGCTCTCTCTCTCTCTGTCACGCTGCCCTGCTCTCTCTCTCTCTCTCTCTCACTGCCCTGCTGTCTCTCTCTCTCATTGCCCTGCTCTCTCTTTCACTGCCCTGCTCTCTCTGTCTCTTACTGCCCAGATATCTCTCTCTCTCTCACTGCCCTGCTCTTTCTCTCTCTCTCATTGCCCTGATCTCTCTCTTTCACTGCCCTGCGCTCTCGCCTTCTCTCTCTCACAGCCCTGCTATCTCTCACTCTCTCACTGTCCTGCTCTCTGTCTCTCTCTCTCTCTCTCTCTCGCTGCCCAGCTCTCTCTCTCTCTCACTGCCCTGCTTTCTCTCTCTCTCGCTGCCTGGCTCTCTCTCTCTCTCTCTCACTGCCTTGCTTCTTTCTCTCTCTCTCTCTCTCATTGCCCTTCTCCCTCTCTCTCTCACTGCCCTGCTCTCTTTCCCCCTAACACTGCCCTGCTCTCTCTCTCTCTCACTACCCTGTACTCTCTCCCTCTCTCACCGCCCTGCTCTCTCTCTCACTGCCCTGCTCTCTCTCTCTCTCTCTCTCTCTCTCTCACTACCCTGTACTCTCTCCCTCTCTCACCGCCCTGCTCTCTCTCTCACTGCACTGCTCTCTCTCTCTCTCACTGCACTGCTCTCTCTCTCTTAATGCCCTGCTCTCTCTCGCTCTCTCTCACTGCCCTGCTCTCTCTCTCACTGCACGGCTCTCTCTCTCACTGCCCTGCTCTCTCTCACTACCCTGTGCTCTCTCTCTCTCTCTCACTGCCGTTCTCTCTCTCTTCTCTCTCGCTGCCCTACTCTCTCTCTCTCTCACTGCCTTGCTCTCTCTTCTCTCACGGCCCTGCTCTCTCTCTCACTGCCCTACTCGCTCTCCCTCTCTCTCACTGCCCTGCACTTTCTCCCTCTTTCTCTCTCTCACTGCCCTGCACTTTCTCCCTCTTTCTCTCTCTCACTGCCATGCTCTCCCTCTCTTACTGCCCTGCTGTCTCTCATTGCCCTGCTCTCTCTCACTGCCTGCGCTCTCTCTCTCTTTCTCTCACTGCTCTGCTCTCTCTCTCTCCCTTTCTACCCTGCTCTCTCAGTCTCTCTCTCACTGTCCTGCTCTCTCTCTTACTGTCCTGCTCTCTCTCACTGCCCTGCTCTCTCTCACTCTCTCACTGCCCGGCTCTCTTTCTCACTGCCCTGATCTCTCTTCTCTCACTGCCCTGCTCTCTCTCCCCCTCTCTCTCTCTCTCTCACTGCCCAGATCTCTCTCTCTTACTGCCCTGCTGTCTCTCATTGCCCTGCTCTCTCTCACTGCCCTGCGCTCTCTCTCTCTCACTGTCCTGCGCTCTCTCCCTCTCTCTCTCTCTCCCTGCCGTACTCTCTCTCCTTTACTGCCCTGCTGTCTCTCATTGCCCTGCTCTCTCTCACTGCCCTGAGCTCTCTCTCTCTTTCTCTACTGCTCTGCTCTCTCTCTCTCTCTCTCTTGCTGCACTGCTCTATATCTCTCTCATTGTCCTTCTCTCTCTCTCTTACTGTCCTGCTCTCTCTCACTGCACTGCTCTCTCTCTCTCTCCTACTGCCGTGCTTTCTCTCTCGCTGCCCTGCTCTCTCTCTCTCTCTGCCCTGCTCTCTCTCTCTCACAGCCCTGCTCTCTCCCTATCACTGCCCGGCACTCTCTCTCTCTCTCACTGCTCTTCCCTCTCTCATTACCTTGTGCTTCTCTCTCTTTCTCACTGCCCTTCTCTCTCTCTCTCTCTCTCTGTCTCGCTGCCCTACTCTCTCTCTCTCACCGCCCTGCTCTCTCTCACCACCCTGTGCTCTCTCTCTTTCTCACTGCCCTTCTCTCTCTCTCTCTCTCTCTCGCTGCCCTACTCTCTCTCTCTCTCTCTCACTGCCCTGCTCTCTCATTCTCTCTCTCGCTGCCCTGCTCGCTCAATCTCTCTCTCTCTCGCTGCCCTGTTCACTCTCTCTCCCCTCTCTCTCACCGCCCTGCCCTCTCTCTCTCACTGCCCTGCCCTCTCTCTCACTGCCGTGCTCTCTACCTTTCACTGCCCTGTTCTGTCTCTCTCACTGCCCTGCTCTCTCATTCTCTCTCTCACTGCCCTGCTCTCTCTCTCTCACTGCCCTGTTCTCTCTCTCTCTCACTGCCCTGCCCTCTCTCTCACTGCCGTGCTCTCTCTTTTTCACTGCCCTGCTCTCTCTCTCTCTCACTGCCCTGTTCTCTCATTCTCTCTCTCACTGTCCTGCTCTCTATTTCTCACTGCCCTGCTCTCTCTCTCTAGCTCATTGCCCTGATCTCTCTCTTTCACTGCCCTGCGCACTCTCGCACTTTCTCTCTCACTCACTGCGCTGGTCTCTCTCACTCTCTCACTGCCCTGCTGTCTCTCTCTCATTGCCCTGCTCTCTCTCTCACTGCCCTGCTCTCTCTTCTCTCACTGCCCCGCTATCTCTCACTCTCTCACTGCCCTGCTCTCTTTCTCTCTCACTGCCCTGCTCTCTCATTCTCTCTCTTGCTGTCCTGCTCTCTCTCTCTCTCTCTCTCTCTCTCTGCCTTGTTCTCTCTCTCTCTCTGTCTCTCTCACTGCCCTGCTCTCTCTCTTTCACTGCCCTGCTCTCTCTCTTTCACTGCCCTGCTCTCTCTCTTTCACTGCCCTGCTCTCTCTCTCTCACTGCCCTGTTCTCTCATTCTCATTCTCGCTGCCCTGCTCTCTCTCTCTCTCTCTCGCAGCCCTGCTCTCTCTCTCAGTCTCTCACTGCCCTGACCTCTCTCTCACTGCCCTGCCCTCTCTCTCTCACTGCCATGCTCTCTCTCTCTCTCTCACTGCCCTTCTCACTCTCTCATTGCCCAGCTCTCTTTCTCTCACTGCCCTGCTCTCTCTGTCTCTTGCTAGCCTGCTCTCTCTCTCACTCTCTCATTGTCCAGCTCTCTCTCTCGCTGCCCTGCTCTCTCTCTCTCTCTCTCACTGCCCTGCTCTCTATTTCTCACTGACCTGCTCTCTCTCTCTCTCACAGCCCTGATCTCTCTCTTTCACTGCCCTGCGCACTCTTGCTCTCTCTCTCACACTGCGCTGCTCTCTCTCACACTCTCGCAGCCCTGCTCTCTCTCTCTCTCTCTCTGTCTCACTGCCCTGCTGTCTCTCTCTCATTGCCCTGCTCTCTCTTTCACTGCCCTGCTGTCTCTCTTACTGCCCAGATCTCTCTCTCTCTCTCACTGCCCTGCTCTCTCTCTCTCACTGCCCCGCTATCTCTCACTCTCTCACTGCCCTGCTCTCTCTCTCCCCCTCTCACTGCCCTGCTCTCTCTCTCTCTCTCTCTCACTACCCTGTACTCTCTCCCTCTCTCACCGCCCTGCTCTCTCCCTCTCACTGCACTGCTCTCTCTCTCTCTCTCACTGCCCTGCTCTCTCTCTCTCATCGCCCTGCTCTCTCTCTCTCTCTCTCTCACTGCCCTGCTCTCTCTCTCACTGCACGGCTCTCTCTCTCACTGCAATGCTCTCTCTCACTACCCTGTGCTCTCTCTCTCTCTCTCACTGCCCTTCTCTCTCTCATCTCTCTCGCTGCCCTACTCTCTCTCTCTCTCTCTCTGCCCTGCTCTCTCTTCACTCACGGCCCTGCTCTCTTTCTCATTGCCCTACTCGCTCTCCTTCTCTCTCACTGCCCTGCTTTCTCTCACTGCCCTGCTCACTCTCTCTCACAACCCTGCTCTCCCTCTATCACTGCCCGGCTCGCTCTCTCTTTCACTGCCCTGCTCTCTCTCACTACCCTCTGCTCTCTCTCACTTTCTCACTGTCCTTCTCTCTCTCTCTCTCTGTCTCGCTGCCCTACTATCTCTCTCTCTCTCACTGCCCTGCTCTCTCTCACCACCCTGTGCTCTCTCTCTCTTTCTCACTGCCCCTCTGTCTCTCTCTCTCTCACTCTCGCTGCCCTACTCTCTCTCACTGCCCTGCTCTCTCTCTCTCTCTCTCTTGCTGCCCTGCTCTCTCTCCCTCTCTCACTGCCCTGCTCTCTCTCTCTCACTGCCCTGCCCTCTCTCTCACTGCCCTTCTCTCTCTCATTCACTGCCCTGCTCTCTATCTCTCACTGCCCTGCTCTCTTTCTCTCATTGCCCTGCTCTCTCTCTCTCACTGCCCTGCTCTCTCTCTCTCTCTCTCTCTCTCACTGCCCTCTCTCTCTTTCACTGACCTGCACTCTCTCTCTCACTTCCCTGCTCTCTCTCTCTCTCCCGTTGCCCTGCTCTCTCTCTCTCACTGCCCTGCTTTCTCTCTCTCGCTGCCCTGCTCTCTCTCTCTCTCATTGCTCTGCTCTCTCTCTCTTTCTGCCCTGCTCTCTCTTTCACGCTCTCTCTCTCACTGCCCTCTCTCTCTCTCCTTGCCCTGCTCTCTTTCTCGCTCACTGCCCTGCTCTCTCTCTCATTGCCTTGCTCTCTCTCTCCCACAACCATTCTCTCTCTCATTGCCCTGCTCTCTCTCTCTCACTGCCCTGCTCTCTCTCACTGCCCTGCTCTCTCTCTCACTCATTGCCATGCTCTCCATTTCTCACTGCCCTGCTCTCTCTCACTCTCATTGCCCAGATCTCTCTCTTTCACTGCCCTGCGCACTCTCTCTCTCTCACTGCGCTGCTCTCTCTCACTCTCTCACTGCCCTGCTGTCTCTCTCGCTCATTGCCCTGCTCTCTCTTTCACTGCCCTGCTCTCTCTCTCTTACTGCCCAGATCTCTCTCTCTCTCTCACTGCCCTGCTCTCTCTCTCTCACTGCCCTGCTCTTTCTCTCTCTCTCATTGCCCTGATCTCTCTCTTTCACTGCCCTGAGCTGTCGCTTTCTCTCTCTCACTGCCCTACTATCTCTCTCTCACTCTCCTGCTCTCTCTCTCTCTCTATCTCCCTCTCTCTCGCTGTCCTGCTCTCTCTCTCTCTCACTGCCCTGCTTTCTCTCTCTCTCGCTGCCTGGCTCTCTCTCTCTCTCTCTCTCACTGCCTTGCTTCTTTCTCTCTCTCTCTCTCTCATTTCCCTGCTCTCTCTCTCTCTCTCACTGCCCTGCTCTCTATTTCTCACTGCACTGCTCTCTCTCTCTTGCTCATTGCCCTGATCTCTCTCTTTCACTGCCCTGCGCACTCTCGCTCTTTCTCTCTCACTCACTGCGCTGGTCCCTCTCACTCTCTCTCTGCCCTGCTGTCTCTCTCTCTCATTGCCCTGCTCTCTCTCTCACTGCCCTGCTCTCTCTTCTCTCACTGCCCCGCAATCTCTCACTCTCTCACTGCCCTGCTCTCTTTCTCTCTCACTGCCCTGCTCTCTCATTCTCTCTCTCGCTGCACTGCTCTCTCTCTCTCTCTCTCTGCCCTGTTCTCTCTCTCTCTCTCTCTCTCTCACTGCCCTGCCCTCTCTCTCACTGCCCTGCTCTCTCTCTTTCACTGCCCTGCTCTCTCTCTCTCACTGCCCTGTTCTCTCATTCTCTCTCTCGCTGCCCTGCTCTCTCTCTCTCGCAGCCCTGCTCTCTCTCTCTCTCTCTCAATGCCCTGCCCTCTTCTCTCACTGCCCTGACCTCTCTCTCACTGCCCTGCTCTCTCTCTTTCACTGCCATGCTCTCTCTCTCTCTCACTGCCCTTCTCACTCTCTCATTGCCCAGCTCTCTCTCTCTCACTGCCCTGCTCTCTCTCTCTCTTGCTAGCCTGCTCTCTCTCTCTCTCTCTCACTGCCCTCTCTCTCTCTCACTGACCTGCTCTCTCTCTCTCACTGCCCTGCTCTCTCTCTCTCTCAAAGCCCTATTCTCTCTCTCACTGCCCTGCTCTCTATTTCTCACTGCCCTGCTCTCTCTCTCTCGCTCATTGCCCTGATCTCTCTCTTTCACTGCCCTGCGCACTCTCGCTCTCTCTCTCTCACTGCGCTGCTCTCTTTCACTCTCTCGCAGCCCTGCTCTCTCTCTCTCTGTCTCACTGCCGTGCTGTCTCTCTCTCTCATTGCCCTGCTCTCTCTTTCACTGCCCTGCTGTCTCTCTTACTGCCCAGATCTCTCTCTCTCTCACTGCCCTGCTCTCTCTCTCTCACTGCCCCGCTATCTCTCACTCTCTCACTGCCCTGCTCTCTCTCTCTCTCTCTCTCGCTGCCCTGCTCTCTCTTTTTCTCACTGCCCTGCTTTCTCTCTCTCTCTCGCTGCCTGGCTCTCTCTCTCTCTCTCTCTCTCACTGCCTTGCTTCTTTATCTCTCTCTCTCTCTCATTGCCCTGCTCTTTCTCCCCAATTCACTGCTCTGCTCTCTCTCTCTCTCTCACTACCCTGCACTCTCTCCCTCTCTCACCACCCTGCTCTCTCTCTCTCACTGCACTGCTCTCTCTCTCTCTCTTTCTCTCTCTCTCGCTGCCTGGCTCTCTTTCTCTCTCTCAGTGCCTTGCTCTCTTTCTCTCTCTCACTGCCCTGTGCTCTCTCTCTCTCTCTCTCACTGCCCTGCTCTCTCTCTCTCATTGCCCTGCTCTCTCTCTCTCTCACTGCCTTGCTCTCTCTCACTGCACAGCTCTCTCTCTCACAGCCCTGCTCTCTCTCACTACCCTGTGCTCTCTCTCTCTCTCTCTCTCAATGCCCTTCTCTCTCTCTCCCTCTCTCGCTGCCCTACACTCTCTCTCTCTCACTGACCTGCTCTCTCTCTCTCCCTCACTGCCCTGCTTTCTTTCTCACGGCCCTGCTCTGTCTTCTCTCACTGCCCTGCTCTCTCTCTCTCTCTCTCTCTCTCACTGCCCTGCCCTCTCTCTCTTACTGCCCTGCTGTCTCTCATTGCCCTGCTCTCTCACTGCCCTGCTCTCTCTCCCCAATTCACTGCCCTGCTCTCTCTCTCTCTCTTTCACTCTATCTCTCTCACTGCCCTCTCTCTCTCTCATTGCCCTGCTCTCTTTCTCGCTCACTGCCCTGCTCTCTCTCTCTCATTGCCCTGATCTCTCTCTTTCACTGCCCTGCGCTCTCACTCTCTCTCTCTCTCTCACTGCCCTGCTCACTCTCTCTCACAACCCTGCTCTCCCTCTATCACTGCCCGGCTCTCTCTCTCTCACTGCCCTGCTCTTTCTCACTACCCTGTGCTCTCTCTCTCTCTTTCTCACTGCCCTTCTCTCTCTCTCTCTCTCTGTCTCGCTGCCCTACTCTCTCTCTCTCTCACTGCCCTGCTCTCTCTCACAACCCTGTGCTTTCTCTCTCTTTCTCAATGCCCTTCTGTCTCTCTCTCTCTCACTCTCGCGGCCCTACTCTCTCTCACTGCCCTGTTGGCTCATTCTCTCTCTCACTGACCTGCTCTCTCTCTCTCTCGCTGCCCTGCTCTCTCTCTCTCTCTCACTGCACTGCCCTCTCTCTCTCACTGCCCTGCCCTCTCTCTCACTGCCCTGCTCTCTATCATTCACTGCCCTGCTCTCTCTCTCTCTCTGCCCTGCTCTCTCTCTCTCGCTAACCTGCTCTCTCTATCTCTCTCTCTCTCATTGCCCTCTCTCTCTTTCACTGACCTGCACTCTCTCTCTCACTACCCTGCTCTCTCTCTCTCGCTGCCCTGCTCTCTCTCTCTCATTGCCCTGCTCTCTCTCTCTTTCTGCCCTGCTCTCTCTCTTTCACTCTATCTCTCTCACTCCCTTCTCTCTCTCTCATTGCCCTGCTCTCTTTGTCGCTCACTGCCCTGCTCTCTCTCTCTCATTGCCCTGCTCTCTCTCTCTCACAGCCCTTCTCTCTCTCACTGCCCTGCTCTCTCTCACTGCCCTGCTCTCTCTCTCTCTCTCTCATTGCCCTGCTCTCTATTTCTCACTGACCTGCTCTCTCTCTCTCTCATTGCCCAGATCTCTCTCTTTCACTGCCCTGCGCACTCTCTCTCTCTCTCACTGTGCTGCTCTCTCTCACTCTCTCACTGCCCTGCTCTCTCTCTCTCTCTCTCGCTGCCCTGCTCTCTCTCTCTCTCTCTCTGTCACTTCCCTGCTGTCTCTCTCTCCCATTGCCCTTCTCTCTCTTTCACTGCCCTGCTCTCTATCTCTCACTGCCCTGCTCTTTCTCTCTCTCTCATTGTCCTGATCTCTCTCTTTCACTGCCCTGTGCTCTCGCTTTCTCTCTCTCACTACCCTGCTATCTCTCACTCTCTCACTGTCCTGCTCTCTCTCTCTCTCTCTCTCTCTCGCTGCCCAGCTCTCTCTCTCTCTCACTGCCCTGCTTTCTCTCTCTCTCACTGCCTGGCTCTCTCTCTCTCTCTCCCACTGCCTTGCTTCTTTCTCTCTCTCTCTCTCTCTCATTGCCCTGCTCTCTCTCTCTCACTGCCCTGCTCTCTTTCCCCCTCTCACTGCCCTGCTCTCTCTCTCTCTCTCTCTCACTACCCTGTACTCTCTCCCTCTCTCACCGCCCTGCTCTCTCCCTCTCACTGCACTGCTCTCTCTCTCTCTCTCACTGCCCTGCTCTATCTCTCTCATCGCCCTGCTCTCTCTCTCTCTCTCTCACTGCCCTGCTCTCTCTCTCACTGCAATGCTCTCTCTCACTACCCTGTGCTCTCTCTCTCTCTCTCACTGCCCTTCTCTCTCTCATCTCTCTCGCTGCCCTACTCTCTCTCTCTCTCTCTCTCTGCCCTGCTCTCTCTTCACTCATGGCCCTGCTCTCTTTCTCATTGCCCTACTCGCTCTCCTTCTCTCTCACTGCCCTGCTCTCTCTCACTGCCCTGCTCACTCTCTCTCACAACCCTGCTCTCCCTCTATCACTGCCCGGCTCGCTCTCACTCTCACTGCCCTGCTCTCTCTCACTACCCTCTGCTCTCTCTCTCTTTCTCACTGTCCTTCTCTCTCTCTCTCTCTCTGTCTCGCTGCCCTACTATCTCTCTCTCTCTCACTGCCCTGCTCTCTCTCACCACCCTGTGCTTTCTCTCTCTTTCTCACTGCCCCTCTGTCTCTCTCTCTCTCACTCTCGCTGCCCTACTCTCTCTCACTGCCCTGCTCTCTCTCTCTCTCTCTCTCTCTTGCTGCCCTGCTCTCTCTCTTTCTCTCACTGCCCTGCCCTCTCTCTCTCACTGCCCTGCCCTCTCTCTCACTGCCCTGCTCTCTCTCATTCATTGCCCTGCTCTCTATCTCTCACTGCCCTGCTCTCTTTCTCTCATTGCCCTGCTCTCTCTCTCTCACTGCCCTGCTCTCTCTCTCTCACTAGCCTGCTCTCTCTATCTCTCTCTCTCATTGCCCTGCTCTCTCTCTCGCTGCCCTGCTCTCTCTCTCTCTCTCTCTCTCTCACTGCCCTCTCTCTCTTTCACTGACCTGCACTCTTTCTCTCACTTCCCTGCTCTCTCTCCCTCTCCCGTTGCCCTGCTCTCTCTCTCTCACTGCCCTCTCTCTCTCTCCTTGCCCTGCTCTCTTTCTCGCTCACTGCCCTGCTCTCTCTCTCTCATTGCCTTGCTCTCTCTCTCCCACAACCATTCTCTCTCTCATTGCCCTGCTCTCTCTCTCTCACTGCCCTGCTCTCTCTCTCACTCATTGCCATGCTCTCTATTTCTCACTGCCCTGCTCTCCCTCACTCTCATTGCCCAGATCTCTCTCTTTCACTGCCCTGCGCACTCTCTCTCTCTCACTGCGCTGCTCTCTCTCACTCTCTCACTGCCCTGCTGTCTCTCTCGCTCATTGCCCTGCTCTCTCTTTCACTGCCCTGCTCTCTCTCTCTTACTGCCCAGATCTCTCTCTCTCTCTCACTGCCCTGCTCTCTCTCTCTCATTGCCCTGCTCTCTCTCTCACTGCCCTGCTCTCTCTTCTCTCACTGCCCCGCAATCTCTCACTCTCTCACTGCCCTGCTCTCTTTCTCTCTCACTGCCCTGCTTTCTCATTCTCTCTCTCGCTGCACTGCTCTCTCTCTCTCTCTCTCTGCCCTGTTCTCTCTCTCTCTCTCTCTCTCTCACTGCCCTGCCCTCTCTCTCACTGCCCTGCTCTCTCTCTTTCACTGCCCTGCTCTCTCTCTCTCACTGCCCTGTTCTCTCATTCTCTCTCTCGCTGCCCTGCTCTCTCTCTCTCTCGCAGCCCTGCTCTCTCTCTCTCTCTCTCAATGCCCTGCCCTCTTCTCTCACTGCCCTGACCTCTCTCTCACTGCCCTGCTCTCTCTCTTTCACTGCCATGCTCTCTCTCTCTCTCACTGCCCTTCTCACTCTCTCATTGCTCAGCTCTCTCTCTCTCACTGCCCTGCTCTCTCTCTCTCTTGCTAGCCTGCTCTCTCTCTCTCTCTCTCACTGCCCTCTCTCTCTCTCACTGCCCTGCTCTCTCTTCTCTCACTGCCCCGCAATCTCTCACTCTCTCACTGCCCTGCTCTCTTTCTCTCTCACTGCCCTGCTCTCTCATTCTCTCTCTCGCTGCACTGCTCTCTCTCTCTCTCTCTCTGCCCTGTTCTCTCTCTCTCTCTCTCTCTCTCACTGCCCTGCCCTCTCTCTCACTGCCCTGCTCTCTCTCTTTCACTGCCCTGCTCTCTCTCTCTCACTGCCCTGTTCTCTCATTCTCTCTCTCGCTGCCCTGCTCTCTCTCTCTCTCGCAGCCCTGCTCTCTCTCTCTCTCTCTCAATGCCCTGCCCTCTTCTCTCACTGCCCTGACCTCTCTCTCACTGCCCTGCTCTCTCTCTTTCACTGCCATGCTCTCTCTCTCTCTCACTGCCCTTCTCACTCTCTCATTGCCCAGCTCTCACTCTCTCACTGCTCTGCTCTCTCTCTCTCTTGCTAGCCTGCTCTCTCTCTCTCTCTCTCACTGCCCTCTCTCTCTCTCACTGACCTGCTCTCTCTCTCTCACTGCCCTGCTCTCTCTCTCTCAAAGCCCTATTCTCTCTCTCACTGCCCTGCTCTCTATTTCTCACTGCCCTGCTCTCTCTCTCTCGCTCATTGCCCTGATCTCTCTCTTTCACTGCCCTGCGCACTCTCGCTCTCTCTCACTGCGCTGCTCTCTTTCACTCTCTCGCAGCCCTGCTCTCTCTCTCTGTCTCACTGCCCTGCTGTCTCTCTCTCTCATTGCCCTGCTCTCTCTTTCACTGCCCTGCTGTCTCTCTTACTGCCCAGATCTCTCTCTCTCTCACTGCCCTGCTCTCTCTCTCTCACTGCCCCGCTATCTCTCACTCTCTCACTGCCCTGCTCTCTCTCTCTCTCTCTCTCGCTGCCCTGCTCTCTCTTTTTCTCACTGCCCTGCTTTCTCTCTCTCTCTCGCTGCCTGGCTCTCTCTCTCTCTCTCTCTCTCACTGCCTTGCTTCTTTATCTCTCTCTCTCTCTCATTGCCCTGCTCTTTCTCCCCAATTCACTGCTCTGCTCTCTCTCTCTCTCTCACTACCCTGCACTCTCTCCCTCTCTCACCACCCTGCTCTCTCTCTCTCACTGCACTGCTCTCTCTCTCTCTCTTTCTCTCTCTCTCGCTGCCTGGCTCTCTTTCTCTCTCTCAGTGCCTTGCTCTCTTTCTCTCTCTCACTGCCCTGTGCTCTCTCTCTCTCTCTCTCACTGCCCTGCTCTCTCTCTCTCATTGCCCTGCTCTCTCTCTCTCTCACTGCCTTGCTCTCTCTCACTGCACAGCTCTCTCTCTCACAGCCCTGCTCTCTCTCACTACCCTGTGCTCTCTCTCTCTCTCTCTCTCAATGCCCTTCTCTCTCTCTCCCTCTCTCGCTGCCCTACACTCTCTCTCTCTCACTGACCTGCTCTCTCTCTCTCCCTCACTGCCCTGCTTTCTTTCTCACGGCCCTGCTCTGTCTTCTCTCACTGCCCTGCTCTCTCTCTCTCTCTCTCTCTCTCACTGCCCTGCCCTCTCTCTCTTACTGCCCTGCTGTCTCTCATTGCCCTGCTCTCTCACTGCCCTGCTCTCTCTCCCCAATTCACTGCCCTGCTCTCTCTCTCTCTCTCTTTCACTCTATCTCTCTCACTGCCCTCTCTCTCTCTCATTGCCCTGCTCTCTTTCTCGCTCACTGCCCTGCTCTCTCTCTCTCATTGCCCTGATCTCTCTCTTTCACTGCCCTGCGCTCTCACTCTCTCTCTCTCTCTCACTGCCCTGCTCACTCTCTCTCACAACCCTGCTCTCCCTCTATCACTGCCCGGCTCTCTCTCTCTCTCACTGCCCTGCTCTCTCTCACTACCCTGTGCTCTCTCTCTCTCTTTCTCACTGCCCTTCTCTCTCTCTCTCTCTCTGTCTCGCTGCCCTACTCTCTCTCTCTCTCACTGCCCTGCTCTCTCTCACAACCCTGTGCTTTCTCTCTCTTTCTCAATGCCCTTCTGTCTCTCTCTCTCTCACTCCCCCGGCCCTACTCTCTCTCACTGCCCTGTTGGCTCATTCTCTCTCTCACTGACCTGCTCTCTCTCTCTCTCGCTGCCCTGCTCTCTCTCTCTCTCTCACTGCACTGCCCTCTCTCTCTCACTGCCCTGCCCTCTCTCTCACTGCCCTGCTCTCTATCATTCACTGCCCTGCTCTCTCTCTCTCTCTGCCCTGCTCTCTCTCTCTCGCTAACCTGCTCTCTCTATCTCTCTCTCTCTCATTGCCCTCTCTCTCTTTCACTGACCTGCACTCTCTCTCTCACTACCCTGCTCTCTCTCTCTCGCTGCCCTGCTCTCTCTCTCTCATTGCCCTGCTCTCTCTCTCTTTCTGCCCTGCTCTCTCTCTTTCACTCTATCTCTCTCACTCCCTTCTCTCTCTCTCATTGCCCTGCTCTCTTTGTCGCTCACTGCCCTGCTCTCTCTCTCTCATTGCCCTGCTCTCTCTCTCTCACAGCCCTTCTCTCTCTCACTGCCCTGCTCTCTCTCACTGCCCTGCTCTCTCTCTCTCTCTCTCATTGCCCTGCTCTCTATTTCTCACTGACCTGCTCTCTCTCTCTCTCATTGCCCAGATCTCTCTCTTTCACTGCCCTGCGCACTCTCTCTCTCTCTCACTGTGCTGCTCTCTCTCACTCTCTCACTGCCCTGCTCTCTCTCTCTCTCTCTCGCTGCCCTGCTCTCTCTCTCTCTCTCTCTGTCACTTCCCTGCTGTCTCTCTCTCCCATTGCCCTTCTCTCTCTTTCACTGCCCTGCTCTCTATCTCTCACTGCCCTGCTCTTTCTCTCTCTCTCATTGTCCTGATCTCTCTCTTTCACTGCCCTGTGCTCTCGCTTTCTCTCTCTCACTACCCTGCTATCTCTCACTCTCTCACTGTCCTGCTCTCTCTCTCTCTCTCTCTCTCTCGCTGCCCAGCTCTCTCTCTCTCTCACTGCCCTGCTTTCTCTCTCTCTCACTGCCTGGCTCTCTCTCTCTCTCTCCCACTGCCTTGCTTCTTTCTCTCTCTCTCTCTCTCTCATTGCCCTGCTCTCTCTCTCTCACTGCCCTGCTCTCTTTCCCCCTCTCACTGCCCTGCTCTCTCTCTCTCTCTCTCTCACTACCCTGTACTCTCTCCCTCTCTCACCGCCCTGCTCTCTCCCTCTCACTGCACTGCTCTCTCTCTCTCTCTCACTGCCCTGCTCTATCTCTCTCATCGCCCTGCTCTCTCTCTCTCTCTCTCACTGCCCTGCTCTCTCTCTCACTGCAATGCTCTCTCTCACTACCCTGTGCTCTCTCTCTCTCTCTCACTGCCCTTCTCTCTCTCATCTCTCTCGCTGCCCTACTCTCTCTCTCTCTCTCTCTCTGCCCTGCTCTCTCTTCACTCATGGCCCTGCTCTCTTTCTCATTGCCCTACTCGCTCTCCTTCTCTCTCACTGCCCTGCTCTCTCTCACTGCCCTGCTCACTCTCTCTCACAACCCTGCTCTCCCTCTATCACTGCCCGGCTCGCTCTCACTCTCACTGCCCTGCTCTCTCTCACTACCCTCTGCTCTCTCTCTCTTTCTCACTGTCCTTCTCTCTCTCTCTCTCTCTGTCTCGCTGCCCTACTATCTCTCTCTCTCTCACTGCCCTGCTCTCTCTCACCACCCTGTGCTTTCTCTCTCTTTCTCACTGCCCCTCTGTCTCTCTCTCTCTCACTCTCGCTGCCCTACTCTCTCTCACTGCCCTGCTCTCTCTCTCTCTCTCTCTCTCTTGCTGCCCTGCTCTCTCTCTTTCTCTCACTGCCCTGCCCTCTCTCTCTCACTGCCCTGCCCTCTCTCTCACTGCCCTGCTCTCTCTCATTCATTGCCCTGCTCTCTATCTCTCACTGCCCTGCTCTCTTTCTCTCATTGCCCTGCTCTCTCTCTCTCACTGCCCTGCTCTCTCTCTCTCACTAGCCTGCTCTCTCTATCTCTCTCTCTCATTGCCCTGCTCTCTCTCTCGCTGCCCTGCTCTCTCTCTCTCTCTCTCTCTCTCACTGCCCTCTCTCTCTTTCACTGACCTGCACTCTTTCTCTCACTTCCCTGCTCTCTCTCCCTCTCCCGTTGCCCTGCTCTCTCTCTCTCACTGCCCTCTCTCTCTCTCCTTGCCCTGCTCTCTTTCTCGCTCACTGCCCTGCTCTCTCTCTCTCATTGCCTTGCTCTCTCTCTCCCACAACCATTCTCTCTCTCATTGCCCTGCTCTCTCTCTCTCACTGCCCTGCTCTCTCTCTCACTCATTGCCATGCTCTCTATTTCTCACTGCCCTGCTCTCCCTCACTCTCATTGCCCAGATCTCTCTCTTTCACTGCCCTGCGCACTCTCTCTCTCTCACTGCGCTGCTCTCTCTCACTCTCTCACTGCCCTGCTGTCTCTCTCGCTCATTGCCCTGCTCTCTCTTTCACTGCCCTGCTCTCTCTCTCTTACTGCCCAGATCTCTCTCTCTCTCTCACTGCCCTGCTCTCTCTCTCTCATTGCCCTGCTCTCTCTCTCACTGCCCTGCTCTCTCTTCTCTCACTGCCCCGCAATCTCTCACTCTCTCACTGCCCTGCTCTCTTTCTCTCTCACTGCCCTGCTTTCTCATTCTCTCTCTCGCTGCACTGCTCTCTCTCTCTCTCTCTCTGCCCTGTTCTCTCTCTCTCTCTCTCTCTCTCACTGCCCTGCCCTCTCTCTCACTGCCCTGCTCTCTCTCTTTCACTGCCCTGCTCTCTCTCTCTCACTGCCCTGTTCTCTCATTCTCTCTCTCGCTGCCCTGCTCTCTCTCTCTCTCGCAGCCCTGCTCTCTCTCTCTCTCTCTCAATGCCCTGCCCTCTTCTCTCACTGCCCTGACCTCTCTCTCACTGCCCTGCTCTCTCTCTTTCACTGCCATGCTCTCTCTCTCTCTCACTGCCCTTCTCACTCTCTCATTGCTCAGCTCTCTCTCTCTCACTGCCCTGCTCTCTCTCTCTCTTGCTAGCCTGCTCTCTCTCTCTCTCTCTCACTGCCCTCTCTCTCTCTCACTGCCCTGCTCTCTCTTCTCTCACTGCCCCGCAATCTCTCACTCTCTCACTGCCCTGCTCTCTTTCTCTCTCACTGCCCTGCTCTCTCATTCTCTCTCTCGCTGCACTGCTCTCTCTCTCTCTCTCTCTGCCCTGTTCTCTCTCTCTCTCTCTCTCTCTCACTGCCCTGCCCTCTCTCTCACTGCCCTGCTCTCTCTCTTTCACTGCCCTGCTCTCTCTCTCTCACTGCCCTGTTCTCTCATTCTCTCTCTCGCTGCCCTGCTCTCTCTCTCTCTCGCAGCCCTGCTCTCTCTCTCTCTCTCTCAATGCCCTGCCCTCTTCTCTCACTGCCCTGACCTCTCTCTCACTGCCCTGCTCTCTCTCTTTCACTGCCATGCTCTCTCTCTCTCTCACTGCCCTTCTCACTCTCTCATTGCCCAGCTCTCTCTCTCTCACTGCCCTGCTCTCTCTCTCTCTTGCTAGCCTGCTCTCTCTCTCTCTCTCTCACTGCCCTCTCTCTCTCTCACTGACCTGCTCTCTCTCTCTCACTGCCCTGCTCTCTCTCTCTCTCAAAGCCCTATTCTCTCTCTCACTGCCCTGCTCTCTATTTCTCACTGCCCTGCTCTCTCTCTCTCGCTCATTGCCCTGATCTCTCTCTTTCACTGCCCTGCGCACTCTCGCTCTCTCTCTCTCACTGCGCTGCTCTCTTTCACTCTCTCGCAGCCCTGCTCTCTCTCTCTCTGTCTCACTGCCGTGCTGTCTCTCTCTCTCATTGCCCTGCTCTCTCTTTCACTGCCCTGCTGTCTCTCTTACTGCCCAGATCTCTCTCTCTCTCACTGCCCTGCTCTCTCTCTCTCACTGCCCCGCTATCTCTCACTCTCTCACTGCCCTGCTCTCTCTCTCTCTCTCTCTCGCTGCCCTGCTCTCTCTTTTTCTCACTGCCCTGCTTTCTCTCTCTCTCTCGCTGCCTGGCTCTCTCTCTCTCTCTCTCTCTCACTGCCTTGCTTCTTTATCTCTCTCTCTCTCTCATTGCCCTGCTCTTTCTCCCCAATTCACTGCTCTGCTCTCTCTCTCTCTCTCACTACCCTGCACTCTCTCCCTCTCTCACCACCCTGCTCTCTCTCTCTCACTGCACTGCTCTCTCTCTCTCTCTTTCTCTCTCTCTCGCTGCCTGGCTCTCTTTCTCTCTCTCAGTGCCTTGCTCTCTTTCTCTCTCTCACTGCCCTGTGCTCTCTCTCTCTCTCTCTCACTGCCCTGCTCTCTCTCTCTCATTGCCCTGCTCTCTCTCTCTCTCACTGCCTTGCTCTCTCTCACTGCACAGCTCTCTCTCTCACAGCCCTGCTCTCTCTCACTACCCTGTGCTCTCTCTCTCTCTCTCTCTCAATGCCCTTCTCTCTCTCTCCCTCTCTCGCTGCCCTACACTCTCTCTCTCTCACTGACCTGCTCTCTCTCTCTCCCTCACTGCCCTGCTTTCTTTCTCACGGCCCTGCTCTGTCTTCTCTCACTGCCCTGCTCTCTCTCTCTCTCTCTCTCTCTCACTGCCCTGCCCTCTCTCTCTTACTGCCCTGCTGTCTCTCATTGCCCTGCTCTCTCACTGCCCTGCTCTCTCTCCCCAATTCACTGCCCTGCTCTCTCTCTCTCTCTCTTTCACTCTATCTCTCTCACTGCCCTCTCTCTCTCTCATTGCCCTGCTCTCTTTCTCGCTCACTGCCCTGCTCTCTCTCTCTCATTGCCCTGATCTCTCTCTTTCACTGCCCTGCGCTCTCACTCTCTCTCTCTCTCTCACTGCCCTGCTCACTCTCTCTCACAACCCTGCTCTCCCTCTATCACTGCCCGGCTCTCTCTCTCTCTCACTGCCCTGCTCTCTCTCACTACCCTGTGCTCTCTCTCTCTCTTTCTCACTGCCCTTCTCTCTCTCTCTCTCTCTGTCTCGCTGCCCTACTCTCTCTCTCTCTCACTGCCCTGCTCTCTCTCACAACCCTGTGCTTTCTCTCTCTTTCTCAATGCCCTTCTGTCTCTCTCTCTCTCACTCCCGCGGCCCTACTCTCTCTCACTGCCCTGTTGGCTCATTCTCTCTCTCACTGACCTGCTCTCTCTCTCTCTCACTGCCCTGCTCTCTCTCTCTCTCTCACTGCACTGCCCTCTCTCTCTCACTGCCCTGCCCTCTCTCTCACTGCCCTGCTCTCTATCATTCACTGCCCTGCTCTCTCTCTCTCTCTGCCCTGCTCTCTCTCTCTCGCTAACCTGCTCTCTCTATCTCTCTCTCTCTCATTGCCCTCTCTCTCTTTCACTGACCTGCACTCTCTCTCTCACTACCCTGCTCTCTCTCTCTCGCTGCCCTGCTCTCTCTCTCTCATTGCCCTGCTCTCTCTCTCTTTCTGCCCTGCTCTCTCTCTTTCACTCTATCTCTCTCACTCCCTTCTCTCTCTCTCATTGCCCTGCTCTCTTTGTCGCTCACTGCCCTGCTCTCTCTCTCTCATTGCCCTGCTCTCTCTCTCTCACAGCCCTTCTCTCTCTCACTGCCCTGCTCTCTCTCACTGCCCTGCTCTCTCTCTCTCTCTCTCATTGCCCTGCTCTCTATTTCTCACTGACCTGCTCTCTCTCTCTCTCATTGCCCAGATCTCTCTCTTTCACTGCCCTGCGCACTCTCTCTCTCTCTCACTGTGCTGCTCTCTCTCACTCTCTCACTGCCCTGCTCTCTCTCTCTCTCTCTCGCTGCCCTGCTCTCTCTCTCTCTCTCTCTGTCACTTCCCTGCTGTCTCTCTCTCCCATTGCCCTTCTCTCTCTTTCACTGCCCTGCTCTCTATCTCTCACTGCCCTGCTCTTTCTCTCTCTCTCATTGTCCTGATCTCTCTCTTTCACTGCCCTGTGCTCTCGCTTTCTCTCTCTCACTACCCTGCTATCTCTCACTCTCTCACTGTCCTGCTCTCTCTCTCTCTCTCTCTCTCTCGCTGCCCAGCTCTCTCTCTCTCTCACTGCCCTGCTTTCTCTCTCTCTCACTGCCTGGCTCTCTCTCTCTCTCTCCCACTGCCTTGCTTCTTTCTCTCTCTCTCTCTCTCTCATTGCCCTGCTCTCTCTCTCTCACTGCCCTGCTCTCTTTCCCCCTCTCACTGCCCTGCTCTCTCTCTCTCTCTCTCTCACTACCCTGTACTCTCTCCCTCTCTCACCGCCCTGCTCTCTCCCTCTCACTGCACTGCTCTCTCTCTCTCTCTCACTGCCCTGCTCTATCTCTCTCATCGCCCTGCTCTCTCTCTCTCTCTCTCACTGCCCTGCTCTCTCTCTCACTGCAATGCTCTCTCTCACTACCCTGTGCTCTCTCTCTCTCTCTCACTGCCCTTCTCTCTCTCATCTCTCTCGCTGCCCTACTCTCTCTCTCTCTCTCTCTCTGCCCTGCTCTCTCTTCACTCATGGCCCTGCTCTCTTTCTCATTGCCCTACTCGCTCTCCTTCTCTCTCACTGCCCTGCTCTCTCTCACTGCCCTGCTCACTCTCTCTCACAACCCTGCTCTCCCTCTATCACTGCCCGGCTCGCTCTCACTCTCACTGCCCTGCTCTCTCTCACTACCCTCTGCTCTCTCTCTCTTTCTCACTGTCCTTCTCTCTCTCTCTCTCTCTGTCTCGCTGCCCTACTATCTCTCTCTCTCTCACTGCCCTGCTCTCTCTCACCACCCTGTGCTTTCTCTCTCTTTCTCACTGCCCCTCTGTCTCTCTCTCTCTCACTCTCGCTGCCCTACTCTCTCTCACTGCCCTGCTCTCTCTCTCTCTCTCTCTCTCTTGCTGCCCTGCTCTCTCTCTTTCTCTCACTGCCCTGCCCTCTCTCTCTCACTGCCCTGCCCTCTCTCTCACTGCCCTGCTCTCTCTCATTCATTGCCCTGCTCTCTATCTCTCACTGCCCTGCTCTCTTTCTCTCATTGCCCTGCTCTCTCTCTCTCACTGCCCTGCTCTCTCTCTCTCACTAGCCTGCTCTCTCTATCTCTCTCTCTCATTGCCCTGCTCTCTCTCTCGCTGCCCTGCTCTCTCTCTCTCTCTCTCTCTCACTGCCCTCTCTCTCTTTCACTGACCTGCACTCTTTCTCTCACTTCCCTGCTCTCTCTCCCTCTCCCGTTGCCCTGCTCTCTCTCTCTCACTGCCCTCTCTCTCTCTCCTTGCCCTGCTCTCTTTCTCGCTCACTGCCCTGCTCTCTCTCTCTCATTGCCTTGCTCTCTCTCTCCCACAACCATTCTCTCTCTCATTGCCCTGCTCTCTCTCTCTCACTGCCCTGCTCTCTCTCACTGCCCTGCTCTCTCTCTCACTCATTGCCATGCTCTCTATTTCTCACTGCCCTGCTCTCCCTCACTCTCATTGCCCAGATCTCTCTCTTTCACTGCCCTGCGTACTCTCTCTCTCTCACTGCGCTGCTCTCTCTCACTCTCTCACTGCCCTGCTGTCTCTCTCGCTCATTGCCCTGCTCTCTCTTTCACTGCCCTGCTCTCTCTCTCTTACTGCCCAGATCTCTCTCTCTCTCTCACTGCCCTGCTCTCTCTCTCTCACTGCCCTGCACTTTCTCTCTCTCTCATTGCCCTGATCTCTCTCTTTCACTGCCCTGCGCTGTCGCTTTCTCTCTCTCACTGCCCTACTATCTCTCTCTCACTCTCCTGCTCTCTCTCTCTCTCTCTCCCTCTCTCTCGCTGCCCTGCTCTCTCTCTCTCTCACTGCCCTGCTTTCTCTCTCTCTCGCTGCCTGGCTCTCTCTCTCTCTCTCTCTCACTGCCTTGCTTCTTTCTCTCTCTCTCTCTCATTTCCCTGCTCTCCCTCTCTCACTGCCCTGCTCTCTATTTCTCACTGCACTGCTCTCTGTCTCTTGCTCATTGCCCTGATCTCTCTCTTTCACTGCCCTGCGCACTCTCGCTCTTTCTCTCTCACTCACTGCGCTGGTCCCTCTCACTGTCTCTCTGCCCTGCTGTGTCTCTCTCTCATTGCCCTGCTCTCTCTCTCACTGCCCTGCTCTTTCTTCTCTCACTGCCCCGCTATCTCTCACTCTCTCACTGCCCTGCTCTCTTTCTCTCTCACTGCCCTGCTCTCTCATTCTCTCTCTCGCTGTCCTGCTCTCTGTCTCTCTCTCTCTGCCCTGCTCTCTCTCTCTCTCTGTCTCCCTCACTGCCCTGCCCTCTCTCTCACTGCCCTGCTCTCTCTCTTTCACTGCCCTGCTCTCTCTCTCTCACTGCCCTGTTCTCTCATTCTCTCTCTCGCTGCCCTGCTCTCTCTCTCTCTCTCTCGCAGCCCTGCTCTCTCTCTCTCTCTCTCTCAATGCCCTGCCCTCTTCTCTCACTGCCCTGACCTCTCTCTCACTGCCCTGCTCTCTCTCTTTCACTGCCCTGCTCTCTCTCTCTCACTGCCGTGCTCTCTCTCTCTCTCACTGCCCTTCTCACTTTCTTATTGCCCAGCTCTCTCTCTCTCACTGCCCTCCTCTCTCTCTCTCTTGCTAGCCTGCTCTCTCTCTCTCTCTCTCACTGCCCTCTCTCTCACTCACTGACCTGCTCTCTCTCTCTCTCACTGCCCTGCGCTCTCTCTCTCTCAAAACCCTATTCTCTGTCTCACTGCCCTGCTCTCTATTTCTCACTGCCCTGCTCTCTCTCTCTCGCTCATTGCCCTGATCTCTCTCTTTCACTGCCCTGCGCAATCTCGCTCTCTCCCTCTCTCACTCACTGCGCTGGTCTCTCTCACTCTCTCACTGCCCTGCTGTCTCTCTCTCTCATTGCCCTGCTCTCTCTCTCACTGCCCTGCTCTCTCTTCTCTCACTGCCCCGCTATCTCTCACTCTCTCACTGTCCTGCTCTCTCTCTCTCTCTCTGCCCTGCTCTCTCTCACTCACTGCCCTGCTCTCTCGCTCTCTCTCACAGCCCTGCTCTCTCCCTATCACTTGCCCGGCTCTCTCTCTCTCACTGCCCTGATCTCTCTCATTACCATGTGCTTCTCTCTCTTTCTCACTGCCCTTCTCTCTCTCTCTCTCTCGCTACCCTACTCTCTCTCTCTCTCTCTCTCACTGCACTGCTCTCTCATTCTCTCTCTCGCTGCCCTGCTCGCTCACTCTCTCTCTCTCTCGCTGCCCTGATCACTCTCTCTCCCCTCTCTCTCACCGCCCTGCCCTCTCTCTCTCACCGCCCTGCCCTCTCTCTCTCACTGCCCTGCCCTCTCTCTCACTGCCGTGCTCTCTCTCTTTCACTGCCCTGTTCTGTCTCTCTCACTGCCCTGCTCTCTCATTCTCTCTCTCACTGCCCTGCTCTCTCTCTCTCACTGCCCTGTTCTCTCTCTCTCTCACTGCCCTGCCCTCTCTCTCACCGCCGTGCTCTCTCTTTTTCACTGCCCTGCTCTCTCTCTCTCTCACTGCCCTGTTCTCTCATTCTCTCTCTCACTGCCCTGCTCTCTCCCTCTCTCTCTCTCTCTCACTGCCCTCTCTCTCTCTCTCTGCCCTGCTCTCTCTCTCTCATTGCCCTACTCTCTCTCTCTCACTGTCCTGCTCTCTATTTCTCACTGCACTGCTCTCTCTCTCTAGCTCATTGCCCTGATCTCTCTCTTTCACTGCCCTGCGCACTCTCGCTCTTTCTCTCTCACTCACTGCGCTGGTCTCTCTCACTCTCTCACTGCCCTGCTGTCTCTCTCTCATTGCCCTGCTCTCTCTCTCACTGCCCTGCTCTCTCTTCTCTCACTGCCCCGCTATCTCTCACTCTCTCACTGCCCTGCTCTCTTTCTCTCTCACTGCCCTGCTCTCTCATTCTCTCTCTCGCTGTCCTGCTCTCTCTCTCTCTCTCTCTCTCTGCCTTGTTCTCTCTCTCTCTCTGTCTCTCTCACTGCCCTGCTCTCTCTCTTTCACTGCCCTGCTCTCTCTCTTTCACTGCCCTGCTCTCTCTCTTTCACTGCCCTGCTCTCTCTCTCTCACTGCCCTGTTCTCTCATTCTCATTCTCGCTGCCCTGCTCTCTCTCTCTCTCTCTCGCAGCCCTGCTCTCTCTCTCAGTCTCTCACTGCCCTGACCTCTCTCTCACTGCCCTGCCCTCTCTCTCTCACTGCCATGCTCTCTCTCTCTCTCACTGCCCTTCTCACTCTCTCATTGCCCAGCTCTCTTTCTCTCAGTGCCCTGCTCTCTCTGTCTCTTGCTAGCCTGCTCTCTCTCTCTCTCTCTCATTGTCCTGCTCTCTCTCTCGCTGCCCTGCTCTCTCTCTCTCTCTCTCTCACTGCCCTGCTCTCTATTTCTCACTGACCTGCTCTCTCTCTCTCTCACAGCCCTGATCTCTCTCTTTCACTGCCCTGCGCACTCTCGCTCTCTCTCTCACACTGCGCTGCTCTCTCTCACACTCTCGCAGCCCTGCTCTCTCTCTCTCTCTCTCTCTGTCTCACTGCCCTGCTGTCTCTCTCTCATTGCCCTGCTCTCTCTTTCACTGCCCTGCTGTCTCTCTTACTGCCCAGATCTCTCTCTCTCTGTCACTGCCCTGCTCTCTCTCTCTCACTGCCCCGCTATCTCTCACTCTCTCACTGCCCTGCTCTCTCTCTCTCTCTCTCACTGCCCTGCTCTCTTTCCCCCTCTCACTGCCCTGCTCTCTCTCTCTCTCTCTCTCACTACCCTGTACTCTCTCCCTCTCTCACCGCCCTGCTCTCTCCCTCTCACTGCACTGCTCTCTCTCTCTCTCTCACTGCCCTGCTCTCTCTCTCTCATCGCCCTGCTCTCTCTCTCTCTCTCTCACTGCCCTGCTCTCTCTCTCACTGCACGGCTCTCTCTCTCACTGCAATGCTCTCTCTCACTACCCTGTGCTCTCTCTCTCTCTCTCACTGCCCTTCTCTCTCTCATCTCTCTCGCTGCCCTACTCTCTCTCTCTCTCTCTCTGCCCTGCTCTCTCTTCACTCACGGCCCTGCTCTCTTTCTCATTGCCCTACTCGCTCTCCTTCTCTCTCACTGCCCTGCTCTCTCTCACTGCCCTGCTCACTCTCTCTCACAACCCTGCTCTCCCTCTATCACTGCCCGGCTCGCTCTCTCTTTCACTGCCCTGCTCTCTCTCACTACCCTCTGCTCTCTCTCTCTTTCTCACTGTCCTTCTCTCTCTCTCTCTCTGTCTCGCTGCCCTACTATCTCTCTCTCTCTCACTGCCCTGCTCTCTCTCACCACCCTGTGCTCTCTCTCTCTTTCTCACTGCCCCTCTGTCTCTCTCTCTCTCACTCTCGCTGCCCTACTCTCTCTCACTGCCCTGCTCTCTCTCTCTCTCTCTCTTGCTGCCCTGCTCTCTCTCCCTCTCTCACTGCCCTGCTCTCTCTCTCTCACTGCCCTGCCCTCTCTCTCACTGCCCTTCTCTCTCTCATTCACTGCCCTGCTCCCTATCTCTCACTGCCCTGCTCTCTTTCTCTCATTGCCCTGCTCTCTCTCTCTCACTGCCCTGCTCTCTCTCTCTCTCTCTCACTGCCCTCTCTCTCTTTCACTGACCTGCACTCTCTCTCTCACTTCCCTGCTCTCTCTCTCTCTCCCGTTGCCCTGCTCTCTCTCTCTCACTGCCCTGCTTTCTCTCTCTCGCTGCCCTGCTCTCTCTCTCTCTCATTGCTCTGCTCTCTCTCTCTTTCTGCCCTGCTCTCTCTTTCACGCTCTCTCTCTCACTGCCCTCTCTCTCTCTCCTTGCCCTGCTCTCTTTCTCGCTCACTGCCCTGCTCTCTCTCTCATTGCCTTGCTCTCTCTCTCCCACAACCATTCTCTCTCTCATTGCCCTGCTCTCTCTCTCTCACTGCCCTGCTCTCTCTCACTGCCCTGCTCTCTCTCTCACTCATTGCCATGCTCTCCATTTCTCACTGCCCTGCTCTCTCTCACTCTCATTGCCCAGATCTCTCTCTTTCACTGCCCTGCGCACTCTCTCTCTCTCACTGCGCTGCTCTCTCTCACTCTCTCACTGCCCTGCTGTCTCTCTCGCTCATTGCCCTGCTCTCTCTTTCACTGCCCTGCTCTCTCTCTCTTACTGCCCAGATCTCTCTCTCTCTCTCACTGCCCTGCTCTCTCTCTCTCACTGCCCTGCTCTTTCTCTCTCTCTCATTGCCCTGATCTCTCTCTTTCACTGCCCTGCGCTGTCGCTTTCTCTCTCTCACTGCCCTACTATCTCTCTCTCGCTGTCCTGCTCTCTCTCTCTCTCACTGCCCTGCTTTCTCTCTCTCTCGCTGCCTGGCTCTCTCTCTCTCTCTCTCTCACTGCCTTGCTTCTTTCTCTCTCTCTCTCTCTCATTTCCCTGCTCTCTCTCTCTCTCTCACTGCCCTGCTCTCTATTTCTCACTGCACTGCTCTCTCTCTCTTGCTCATTGCCCTGATCTCTCTCTTTCACTGCCCTGCGCACTCTCGCTCTTTCTCTCTCACTCACTGCGCTGGTCCCTCTCACTCTCTCTCTGCCCTGCTGTCTCTCTCTCTCATTGCCCTGCTCTCTCTCTCACTGCCCTGCTCTCTCTTCTCTCACTGCCCCGCAATCTCTCACTCTCTCACGGCCCTGCTCTCTTTCTCTCTCACTGCCCTGCTCTCTCATTCTCTCTCTCGCTGCCCTGCTCTCTCTCTCTCTCTCTCTGCCCTGTTCTCTCTCTCTCTCTCTCACAGCCCTGCCCTCTCTCTCACTGCCCTGCTCTCTCTCTTTCACTGCCCTGCTCTCTCTCTCTCACTGCCCTGTTCTCTCATTCTCATTCTCGCTGCCCTGCTCTCTCTCTCTCTCTCTCGCAGCCCTGCTCTCTCTCTCAGTCTCTCACTGCCCTGACCTCTCTCTCACTGCCCTGCCCTCTCTCTCTCACTGCCATGCTCTCTCTCTCTCTCACTGCCCTTCTCACTCTCTCATTGCCCAGCTCTCTTTCTCTCACTGCCCTGCTCTCTCTGTCTCTTGCTAGCCTGCTCTCTCTCTCTCTCTCTCATTGTCCTGCTCTCTCTCTCGCTGCCCTGCTCTCTCTCTCTCTCTCACTGCCCTGCTCTCTATTTCTCACTGACCTGCTCTCTCTCTCTCTCACAGCCCTGATCTCTCTCTTTCACTGCCCTGCGCACTCTCGCTCTCTCTCTCACACTGCGCTGCTCTCTCTCACACTCTCGCAGCCCTGCTCTCTCTCTCCCTCTCTCTGTCTCACTGCCCTGCTGTCTCTCTCTCATTGCCCTGCTCTCTCTTTCACTGCCCTGCTGTCTCTCTTACTGCCCAGATCTCTCTCTCTCTCTCACTGCCCTGCTCTCTCTCTCTCACTGCCCCGCTATCTCTCACTCTCTCACTGCCCTGCTCTCTCTCTCTCTCTCTCACTGCCCTGCTCTCTTTCCCCCTCTCACTGCCCTGCTCTCTCTCTCTCTCTCTCTCACTACCCTGTACTCTCTCCCTCTCTCACCGCCCTGCTCTCTCCCTCTCACTGCACTGCTCTCTCTCTCTCTCTCACTGCCCTGCCCTCTCTCTCTCATCGCCCTGCTCTCTCTCTCTCTCTCTCACTGCCCTGCTCTCTCTCTCACTGCACGGCTCTCTCTCTCACTGCAATGCTCTCTCTCACTACCCTGTGCTCTCTCTCTCTCTCTCACTGCCCTTCTCTCTCTCATCTCTCTCGCTGCCCTACTCTCTCTCTCTCTCTCTCTCTGCCCTGCTCTCTCTTCACTCACGGCCCTGCTCTCTTTCTCATTGCCCTACTCGCTCTCCTTCTCTCTCACTGCCCTGCTCTCTCTCACTGCCCTGCTCACTCTCTCTCACAACCCTGCTCTCCCTCTATCACTGCCCGGCTCGCTCTCACTCTCACTGCCCTGCTCTCTCTCACTACCCTCTGCTCTCTCTCTCTTTCTCACTGTCCTTCTCTCTCTCTCTCTCTCTGTCTCGCTGCCCTACTATCTCTCTCTCTCTCACTGCCCTGCTCTCTCTCACCACCCTGTGCTCTCTCTCTCTTTCTCACTGCCCCTCTGTCTCTCTCTCTCTCACTCTCGCTGCCCTACTCTCTCTCACTGCCCTGTTCGCTCATTCTCTCTCTCACTGACCTGCTCTCTCTCTCTCTCTCTCTCGCTGCCCTGCTCTCTCTCTCTCTCACTGCCCTGCCTTCTCTCTCTCACTGCCCTGCCCTCTCTCTCACTGCCCTGCTCTCTCTCATTCACTGCCCTGCTCTCTCTCTCTCACTGCCCTGCTCTCTCTGTCTCTCACTGCCGTGCTCTCTCTCTCTCACTGCCCTGCTCTCTCTCTCTCTCTCTCTCTCTTGCTGCCCTGCTCTCTCTCTTTCTCTCACTGCCCTGCCCTCTCTCTCTCACTGCCCTGCCCTCTCTCTCACTGCCCTGCTCTCTCTCATTCATTGCCCTGCTCTCTATCTCTCACTGCCCTGCTCTCTTTCTCTCATTGCCCTGCTCTCTCTCTCTCACTGCCCTGCTCTCTCTCTCTCACTAGCCTGCTCTCTCTATCTCTCTCTCTCATTGCCCTGCTCTCTCTCTCGCTGCCCTGCTCTCTCTCTCTCTCTCTCTCTCACTGCCCTCTCTCTCTTTCACTGACCTGCACTCTTTCTCTCACTTCCCTGCTCTCTCTCCCTCTCCCGTTGCCCTGCTCTCTCTCTCTCACTGCCCTCTCTCTCTCTCCTTGCCCTGCTCTCTTTCTCGCTCACTGCCCTGCTCTCTCTCTCATTGCCTTGCTCTCTCTCTCCCACAACCATTCTCTCTCTCATTGCCCTGCTCTCTCTCTCTCACTGCCCTGCTCTCTCTCACTGCCCTGCTCTCTCTCTCACTCATTGCCATGCTCTCCATTTCTCACTGCCCTGCTCTCTCTCACTCTCATTGCCCAGATCTCTCTCTTTCACTGCCCTGCGCACTCTCTCTCTCTCACTGCGCTGCTCTCTCTCACTCTCTCACTGCCCTGCTGTCTCTCTCGCTCATTGCCCTGCTCTCTTTTTCACTGCTCTGCTCTCTCTCTCTTACTGCCCAGATCTCTCTCTCTCTCTCACTGCCCTGCTCTCTCTCTCTCACTGCCCTGCTCTTTCTCTCTCTCTCATTGCCCTGATCTCTCTCTTTCACTGCCCTGCGCTGTCGCTTTCTCTCTCTCACTGCCCTACTATCTCTCTCTCACTCTCCTGCTCTCTCTCTCTCTCTATCTCCCTCTCTCTCGCTGTCCTGCTCTCTCTCTCTCTCACTGCCCTGCTTTCTCTCTCTCTCGCTGCCTGGCTCTCTCTCTCTCTCTCTCTCACTGCCTTGCTTCTTTCTCTCTCTCTCTCTCTCATTTCCCTGCTCTCTCTCTCTCTCTCACTGCCCTGCTCTCTATTTCTCACTGCACTGCTCTCTCTCTCTTGCTCATTGCCCTGATCTCTCTCTTTCACTGCCCTGCGCACTCTCGCTCTTTCTCTCTCACTCACTGCGCTGGTCCCTCTCACTCTCTCTCTGCCCTGCTGTCTCTCTCTCTCATTGCCCTGCTCTCTCTCTCACTGCCCTGCTCTCTCTTCTCTCACTGCCCCGCAATCTCTCACTCTCTCACTGCCCTGCTCTCTTTCTCTCTCACTGCCCTGCTCTCTCATTCTCTCTCTCGCTGCACTGCTCTCTCTCTCTCTCTCTCTGCCCTGTTCTCTCTCTCTCTCTCTCTCTCTCTCACTGCCCTGCCCTCTCTCTCACTGCCCTGCTCTCTCTCTTTCACTGCCCTGCTCTCTCTCTCTCACTGCCCTGTTCTCTCATTCTCTCTCTCGCTGCCCTGCTCTCTCTCTCTCTCGCAGCCCTGCTCTCTCTCTCTCTCTCTCAATGCCCTGCCCTCTTCTCTCACTGCCCTGACCTCTCTCTCACTGCCCTGCTCTCTCTCTTTCACTGCCATGCTCTCTCTCTCTCTCACTGCCCTTCTCACTCTCTCATTGCCCAGCTCTCTCTCTCTCACTGCCCTGCTCTCTCTCTCTCTTGCTAGCCTGCTCTCTCTCTCTCTCTCTCACTGCCCTCTCTCTCTCTCACTGCCCTGCTCTCTCTCTCTCTCAAAGCCCTATTCTCTCTCTCACTGCCCTGCTCTCTATTTCTCACTGCCCTGCTCTCTCTCTCTCGCTCATTGTCCTGATCTCTCTCTTTCACTGCCCTGCGCACTCTCGCTCTCTCTCTCTCACTGCGCTGCTCTCTTTCACTCTCTCGCAGCCCTGCTCTCTCTCTCTGTCTCACTGCCCTGCTGTCTCTCTCTCTCATTGCCCTGCTCTCTCTTTCACTGCCCTGCTGTCTCTCTTACTGCCCAGATCTCTCTCTCTCTCACTGCCCTGCTCTCTCTCTCTCACTGCCCCGCTATCTCTCACTCTCTCACTGCCCTGCTCTCTCTCTCTCTCTCTCTCGCTGCCCTGCTCTCTCTTTTTCTCACTGCCCTGCTTTCTCTCTCTCTCTCGCTGCCTGGCTCTCTCTCTCTCTCTCTCTCACTGCCTTGCTTCTTTATCTCTCTCTCTCTCTCATTGCCCTGCTCTTTCTCCCCAATTCACTGCTCTGCTCTCTCTCTCTCTCTCACTACCCTGCACTCTCTCCCTCTCTCACCACCCTGCTCTCTCTCTCTCACTGCACTGCTCTCTCTCTCTTTCTTTCTCTCTCTCTCGCTGCCTGGCTCTCTTTCTCTCTCTCAGTGCCTTGCTCTCTTTCTCTCTCTCACTGCCCTGTGCTCTCTCTCTCTCTCTCTCACTGCCCTGCTCTCTCTCTCTCATTGCCCTGCTCTCTCTCTCTCTCACTGCCTTGCTCTCTCTCACTGCACAGCTCTCTCTCTCACAGCCCTGCTCTCTCTCACTACCCTGTGCTCTCTCTCTCTCTCTCTCTCAATGCCCTTCTCTCTCTCTCCCTCTCTCGCTGCCCTACACTCTCTCTCTCTCACTGACCTGCTCTCTCTCTCTCCCTCACTGCCCTGCTTTCTTTCTCACGGCCCTGCTCTGTCTTCTCTCACTGCCCTGCTCTCTCTCTCTCTCTCTCTCTCTCACTGCCCTGCCCTCTCTCTCTTACTGCCCTGCTGTCTCTCATTGCCCTGCTCTCTCACTGCCCTGCTCTCTCTCCCCAATTCACTGCCCTGCTCTCTCTCTCTCTCTCTTTCACTCTATCTCTCTCACTGCCCTCTCTCTCTCTCATTGCCCTGCTCTCTTTCTCGCTCACTGCCCTGCTCTCTCTCTCTCATTGCCCTGATCTCTCTCTTTCACTGCCCTGCGCTCTCACTCTCTCTCTCTCTCTCACTGCCCTGCTCACTCTCTCTCACAACCCTGCTCCCCCTCTATCACTGCCCGGCTCTCTCTCTCTCTCACTGCCCTGCTCTCTCTCACTACCCTGTGCTCTCTCTCTCTCTTTCTCACTGCCCTTCTCTCTCTCTCTCTCTCTGTCTCGCTGCCCTACTCTCTCTCTCTCTCACTGCCCTGCTCTCTCTCACAACCCTGTGCTTTCTCTCTCTTTCTCAATGCCCTTCTGTCTCTCTCTCTCTCACTCTCGCGGCCCTACTCTCTCTCACTGCCCTGTTGTATCATTCTCTCTCTCACTGACCTGCTCTCTCTCTCTCTCTCTCTCTCGCTGCCCTGCTCTCTCTCTCTCTCTCACTGCACTGCCCTCTCTCTCTCACTGCCCTGCCCTCTCTCTCACTGCCCTGCTCTCTATCATTCACTGCCCTGCTCTCTCTCTCTCTCTGCCCTGCTCTCTCTCTCTCGCTAACCTGCTCTCTCTATCTCTCTCTCTCTCATTGCCCTCTCTCTCTTTCACTGACCTGCACTCTCTCTCTCACTACCCTGCTCTCTCTCTCTCGCTGCCCTGCTCTCTCTCTCTCATTGCCCTGCTCTCTCTCTCTTTCTGCCCTGCTCTCTCTCTTTCACTCTATCTCTCTCACTCCCTTCTCTCTGCCCCTCTGTCTCTCTCTCTCTCTCACTCTCGCTGCCCTACTCTCTCTCACTGCCCTGCTCTCTCTCTCTCTCTCTCTCTTGCTGCCCTGCTCTCTCTCCCTCTCTCACTGCCCTGCTCTCTCTCTCTCACTGCCCTGCCCTCTCTCTCACTGCCCTGCTCTCTCTCATTCACTGCCCTGCTCTCTATCTCTCACTGCCCTGCTCTCTTTCTCTCATTGCCCTGCTCTCTCTCTCTCACTGCCCTGCTCTCTCTCTCTCACTAGCCTGCTCTCTCTATCTCTCTCTCTCATTGCCCTGCTCTCTCTCTCGCTGCCCTGCTCTCTCTCTCTCTCTCTCTCTCTCACTGCCCTCTCTCTCTTTCACTGACCTGCACTCTCTCTCTCACTTCCCTGCTCTCTCTCTCTCTCCCGTTGCCCTGCTCTCTCTCTCTCACTGCCCTCTCTCTCTCTCCTTGCCCTGCTCTCTTTCTCGCTCACTGCCCTGCTCTCTCTCTCTCATTGCCTTGCTCTCTCTCCCACAACCATTCTCTCTCTCATTGCCCTGCTCTCTCTCTCTCACTGCCCTGCTCTCTCTCACTGCCCTGCTCTCTCTCTCACTCATTGCCATGCTCTCTATTTCTCACTGCCCTGCTCTCCCTCACTCTCATTGCCCAGATCTCTCTCTTTCACTGCCCTGCGCACTCTCTCTCTCTCACTGCGCTGCTCTCTCTCACTCTCTCACTGCCCTGCTGTCTCTCTCGCTCATTGCGCTGCTCTCTCTTTCACTGCCCTGCTCTCTCTCTCTTACTGCCCAGATCTCTCTCTCTCTCTCACTGCCCTGCTCTCTCTCTCTCACTGCCCTGCTCTTTCTCTCTCTCTCATTGCCCTGATCTCTCTCTTTCACTGCCCTGCGCTGTCGCTTTCTCTCTCTCACTGCCCTACTATCTCTCTCTCACTGTCCTGCTCTCTCTCTCTCTCTCTCCCTCTCTCTCGCTGCCCTGCTCTCTCTCTCTCTCTCACTGCCCTGCTTTCTCTCTCTCTCGCTGCGTGGCTCTCTCTCTCTCTCTCTCTCACTGCCTTGCTTCTTTCTCTCTCTCTCTCTCATTTCCCTGCTCTCTCTCTCTCACTGCCCTGCTCTCTATTTCTCACTGCACTGCTCTCTGTCTCTTGCTCATTGCCCTGATCTCTCTCTTTCACTGCCCTGCGCACTCTCGCTCTTTCTCTCTCACTCACTGCGCTGGTCCCTCTCACTCTCTCTCTGCCCTGCTGTGTCTCTCTCTCATTGCCCTGCTCTCTCTCTCACTGCCCTGCTCTTTCTTCTCTCACTGCCCCGCTATCTCTCACTCTCTCACTGCCCTGCTCTCTTTCTCTCTCACTGCCCTGCTCTCTCATTCTCTCTCTCGCTGTCCTGCTCTCTGTCTCTCTCTCTCTGCCCTGCTCTCTCTCTCTCTGTCTCTCTCACTGCCCTGCCCTCTCTCTCACTGCCCTGCTCTCTCTCTTTCACTGCCCTGCTCTCTCTCTCTCACTGCCCTGTTCTCTCATTCTCTCTCTCGCTGCCCTGCTCTCTCTCTCTCTCTCTCGCAGCCCTGCTCTCTCTCTCTCTCTCTCTCAATGCCCTGCCCTCTTCTCTCACTGCCCTGACCTCTCTCTCACTGCCCTGCTCTCTCTCTTTCACTGCCCTGCTCTCTCTCTCTCACTGCCGTGCTCTCTCTCTCTCTCACTGCCCTTCTCACTCTCTCATTGCCCAGCTCTCTCTCTCTCACTGCCCTCCTCTCTCTCTCTCTTGCTAGCCTGCTCTCTCTCTCTCTCTCTCACTGCCCTCTCTCTCACTCACTGACCTGCTCTCTCTCTCTCTCACTGCCCTGCGCTCTCTCTCTCTCAAAACCCTATTCTCTCTCTCACTGCCCTGCTCTCTATTTCTCACTGCCCTGCTCTCTCTCTCTCGCTCATTGCCCTGATCTCTCTCTTTCACTGCCCTGCGCACTCTCGCTGTCTCTCTCTCTCACTGCGCTGCTCTCTCTCACTCTCTCGCAGCCCTGCTCTCTCTCTCTGTCTCACTGTCCTGCTGTCTCTCTCTCTCATTGCCCTGCTCTCTCTTTCACTGCCCTGCTGTCTCTCTTACTGCCCAGATCTCTCTACCTCTCACTGCCCTGCTCTCTCTCTCTCACTGCCCTGCTATCTCTCACTCTCTCACTGCCCTGCTCTCTCTCTCTCTCTCGCTGCCCTGCTCTCTCTTTTTCTCACTGCCCTGCTTTCTCTCTCTCTCTCGCTGCCTGGCTTTCTCTCTCTCTCTCTCTCACTGCCTTGCTTCTTTCTCTCTCTCTCTCTCTCATTGCCCTGCTCTCTCTCCCCAATTCACTGCCCTGCTCTCTCTCTCTCTCTCTCACTACCCTGCACTCTCTCCCTCTCTCACCACCCTGCTCTCTCTCTCTCTCACTGCACTGCTCTCTCTCTCTCTCTTTCTCTCTCTCTCGCTGCCTGGCTCTCTTTCTCTCTCTCAGTGCCTTGCTCTCTTTCTCTCTCTCACTGCCCTGTGCTCTCTCTCTCTCTCTCTCACTGCCCTGCTCTCTCTCTCTCATTGCCCTGCTCTCTCTCTCTCTCTCTCACTGCCTTGCTCTCTCTCTCACTGCACAGCTCTCTCTCTCACTGCCCTGCTCTCTCTCACTACCCTGTGCTCTCTCTCTCTCTCTCTCAATGCCCTTCTCTCTCTCTCGCTCTCTCGCTGCCCTACACTCTCTCTCTCTCACTGACCTGCTCTCTCTCTCTCCCTCACTGCCCTGCTTTCTTTCTCACTGCCCTGCTCTGTCTTCTCTCACTGCCCTGCTCTCTCTCTCTCTCTCTCTCTCACTGCCCTGCCCTCTCTCTCTTACTGCCCTGCTCTCTCTCATTGCTCTGCTCTCTCACTGCCCTGCGCTCTCTCTCTCACTGCCCTGCTTTCTCTCCCCAATTCACTGCCCTGCTCTCTCTCTCTCTCTCTTTCTCTCTATCTCTCTCACTGCCCTCTCTCTCTCTCACTGACCTGCACTCTCTCTCTCACTTCCCTGCTCTCCCTCTCTCTCCCTTTGCCCTGCTCTCTCTCTCTCACTGCCCTGCACTCTCTCTCTTGCTGCCCTGCTCTCTCTCTCTCTCTCATTGCCCTGCTCTCTTTCTTGCTCACTGCCCTGCTCTCTCTCTCTCATTGCCCTGCTCTCTCTCTCTCACAGCCCTTCTCTCTCTCACTGCCCTGCTCTCTCTCACTGCCCTGCTCTCTCTCTCTCATTGCCCTGCTCTCTATTTCTCACTGACCTGCTCTCGCTCTCTCATTGCCCAGATCTCTCTCTTTCACTGCCCTGCGCACTCTCTCTCTCTCACTGTGCTGCTCTCTCTCACTCTCTCACTGCCCTGCTCTCTCTCTCTCTCTCGCTGCCCTGCTCTCTCTCTCTCTCTCTGTCACTTCCATGCTGTCTCTCTCTCCCATTGCCCTTCACTCTCTTTCACTGCCCTGCTCTCTCTCTCTCTTACTGCCCAGATCTCCCTCTCTCTCTCTCACTGCCCTGCTCTCTAACTCTCACTGCCCTGCTCTCTCTCTCTCTCACTGCCCTGCTGTCTCTCCCTCTCATTGCTCTGCTCTCTCTTTCACTGCACTCTTCTCTCTCTCTCTTACTGCCCAGATCTCTCTCTCTCTCTCACTGCCCTGCTCTCTATCTCTCACTGCCCTATTCTTTCTCTCTCTCATTGTCCTGATCTCTCTCTTTCACTGCCCTGCACTCTCGCTTTCTCTCTCTCACTGCCCTGCTATCTCTCACTCTCTCACTGTCCTGCTCTCTCTCTCTCTCTCTCTCTCACTGCCCTCTCTCTCTTTCACTGCCCTGCTCTCTCTATCTCATTGCTCTGCTCTCTCTCTCTCACTGCCCTGCTCTCTCTCTCTCTCTCACTGCCCTCTCTCTCTCTCACTGACCTGCTCTCTCTCTCTCTCACTGCCCTGCTCTCTATTTCTCACTGCCCTGCTCTCTCTCTATCGCTCATTGCCCTGATCTCTCTCTTTCACTGACCTTCGCACTCTCGCTCTCTCTCTCTCACTGCGCTGCTCTCTCTCACTCTCTCGCAGCCCTGCTCTCTCTCTCTCTCTCTGTCTCACTGCCCTGCTGTCTCTCTCTCATTGCCCTGCTCTCTCTTTCACTGCCCTGCTGTCTCTCTTACTGCCCAGATCTCTCTCTCTCTCTCACTGCACAGCTCTCTCTCTCACTGCCCTGCTCACTCTCTCTCGCTGCCCTGCTCTCTCTCTCTCTCATTGCTCTGCTGTTTCTCTCTTTCTGCCCTGCTCTCTCTCTCTCTCTTTCACTCTATCTCTCTCACTCCCCTCTCTCTCTCTCTTTGCCCTGCTCTCTTTGTCGCTCACTGCCCTGCTCTCTCTCTCTCATTGCCCTGCTCTCTCTCTCTCTCTCACTGCCCTCTCTCTCTCTCACTGACCTGCAGTCTCTCTCTCACTTCCCTGCTCTCTCTCTCTCTCCCTTTGCCCTGCTCTCTCTCTCACTCCCCTGCTCTCTCTCTCTCACTGCCCTGCTCTCTCTCTCTCTCTCATTGCCCTGCTCTCTCTCTCTTTCTGCCCTGCTCACTCTCTCTCTCTCTCTCACTGCCCTCTCTCTCCCTCACTGACTTGCTCTCTCTCTCTCACTTCCCTGCTCTCCCTGTCTCTCCCTTTGCCCTGCTCTCTCTCTCTCACTGCCCTGCTCTCTCTCTGGCTGCCCTGCTCTCTCTCTTTCTTCATTGCCCTGCTCTCTCTCTCTTTCTGCCCTGCTCTCTCTCTCTCTCTCACTGTGCTGCTCTCTCTCACTCTCTCACTGCCCTGCTCTCTCTCTCTCTCTCGCTGCCCTGCTCTCTCTCTCTCTCTCTCTGTCACTTCCCTGCTGTCTCTCTCTCCCATTGCCCTTCACTCTCTTTCACTGCCCTGCTGTCTCTCTCTCTTTCTGCCCAGATCTCCCTCTCTCTCTCACTGCCCTGCTCTCTATCTCTCACTGCCCTGCTCTCTCTCTCTCTCTCACTGCCCTGCTGTCTCTCTCTCTCATTGCCCTGCTCTCTCTTTCACTGCACTGCTCTCTCTCTCTCTTACTGCCCAGATCTCTCTCTCTCTCTCTCACTGCCCTGCTCTCTATCTCTCACTGCCCTAATCTTTCTCTCTCTCATTGTCCTGATCTCTCTCTTTCACTGCCCTGCGCTCTCGCTTTCTCTCTCTCACGGCCCTGCTATGTCTCACTCTCTCACTGTCCTGCTCTCTCTCTCTCTCTCTCTCTCGCTGCCCAGCTCTCTCTCTCTCTCACTGCCCTGCTTTCTCTCTCTCTCGCTGCCCTGCTCTCTCTCTCTCTCATTGCCCTGCTCTCTCTCTCTCTCTCACTGCACTGCTCTCTCTCTCTCTCGCTAGCCTGCTCTCTCTCTCTCTCTCTCTCTCACTGCCCTGCTCTCTCTCTCTCGCTGCCCTGCTCTCTCTCTCTCTCTCATTGCCCTGCTCTTTCTCTCTTTCTGCCCTGCTCTCTCTCTTTCACTCTATCTCTCTCACTCGCCTCTCTCTCTCTCATTGCCCTGCTCTCTTTGTCGCTCACTGCCCTGCTCTCTCTCTCTCATTGCCCTGCTCTCTCTCTCTGCCGTACTCTCTCTCACTGCCCTGTTCGCTCATTCTCTCTCTCACTGCCCTGCTCTCTCTCTCTCTCTCTCTCTCTCGCTGCCCTGCTCTCTCTCTCTCTCTCTCACTGCCCTGCCCTCTCTCTCTCACTGCCCTGCCCTCTCTCTCACTGCCCTGCTCTCTCTCATTCACTGCCCTGCTCTCTATCTCTCACTGCCCTGCTCTCTTTCTCTCGTTGCCCTGCTCTCTCTCTCTCACTGCCCTGCTCTCTCTCTCTCGCTAGCCTGCTCTCTCTATCTCTCTCTCTCATTGCCCTGCTCTCTCTCTCGATGCCCTGATCTCTCTCTCTCTCTCTCACTGCCCTCTCTCTCTCTCACTGACCTGCACTCTCTCTCTCACTTCCCTGCTCTCTCTCTCTCTCCCGTTGCCCTGCTCTCTCTCTCTCACTGCCCTGCTCTCTCTCTCTCACTGCCCTGCTCTCTCTCTCTCTCATTGCCCTGCTCTCTCTCTCTTTCTGCCCTGCTCTCTCTTTCACGCTCTCTCTCTCACTGCCCTCTCTCTCTCTCATTGCCCTGCTCTCTTTCTCGCTCACTGCCCTGCTCTCTCTCTCTCATTGCCTTGCTCTCTCTCTCCCACAACCCTTCTCTCTCTCATTGCCCTGCTCTCTCTCTCTCACTGCCCTGCTCTCTCTCACTGCCCTGCTCTCTCTCTCACTCATTGCCATGCTCTCTATTTCTCACTGCCCTGCTCTCTCTCTCTTACTGCCCAGATCTCTCTCTCTCTCTCATTGCCCTGATCTCTCTCTTTCACTGCCCTGCGCTCTCGCTTTCTCTCTCTCACTGCCCTGCTATCTCTCACTCTCTCACTGTCCTGCTCTCTCTCTCTCTCTCTCCCTCTCTCTCGCTGCCCTGCTCTGTCTCTCTCTCACTGCCCTGCTTTCTCTCTCTCTCGCTGCCTGGCTCTCTCTCTCTCTCTCTCTCTCTCACTTCCTTGCTTCTTTCTCTCTCTCTCTCTCTCTCATTTCCCTGCTCTCTCTCTCTCTCGCTGCCCTGCTCTCGTTCCCCCTCTCACTGCCCTGCTCTCTCTCTCACTGCACTGCTCTCTCTCTCTCTCTCTCACTGCCCTGCTCTCTCTCTCTCTCTCATTGCCCTGCTCTCTCTCTCTTTCTGCCCTGCACTCTCTCTCTCTCTCTTTCAATCTATCTCTCTCACTGCCCTCTCGCTCTTTCATTGCCCTGCTCTCTTTCTCACTCACTGCCCTACTCTCTCTCTCTCATTGCCCTGCTCTCTCTCTCTCACTGCCCTGCTCTCTCTCATTGCCCTGCTCTCTCTCTCTCTCTCATTGCCCTGCTCTCTATTTCTCACTGACCTGCTCTCTCTCTCTCTCATTGCCCAGAACTCTCTCTTTCACTGCCCTGCGCACTCTCTCTCTCTCTCACTGTGCTGCTCTCTCTCACTCTCTCACTGCCCTGCTTTCTTTCTCTCTCTCTCGCTGCCCTGCTCTCTCTCTCTCTCTCACTGCCCTGCTGTCTCTCTCTCTCATTGCCCTGCTCTCTCTTTCACTTCCCTGATCTCTCTCTCTCTTACTGCCCAGAGCACCCTCTCTCTCTCACTGCCCTGCTCTCTATCTCTCACTGCCCTGCTCTTTCTCTCTCTCATTACCCTGATCTCTCTCTTTCACTGCCCTGCACTCTCTCTCTCTCTCTCTCTCTCACTGCCCTGCTCACTCTCTCTCACAACCCTGCTCTCCCTCTATCACTGCCTGGCTCTCTCTCTCTCACTGCCCTGCTCTCTCTGACTACCCTGTGCTCTCTCTCTCTTTCTCACTGCCCTTCTCCCTCTCTCTCTGTCTCGCTGCCCTACTCTCTCTCTCTCTCACTGCCCTGCTCTCTCTCACCACCCTGTTCTCTCTCTCTCTTTCTCACTGCCCTTCTCTCTCTCTCTCTCTCACTCTCGCTGCCCTACTCTCTCTCACTGCCCTGTTCGCTCATTCTCTCTCTCTTGCTGCCCTGCTCTCTCTCTCTCTCTCACTGCACTGCCCTCTCTCTCTGACTGCCCTGCCCTCTCGCTCACTGCCCTGCTCTCTCTCATTCACTGCCCTGCTCTCTCTCTCTCACTGCCCTGCTCTCTCTCTCTCTCACTGCCGTGCTCTCTCTCTCTCATTGCCCTGTTCTCTCTCTCTCACTGCCCTGCTCTCTCTCTCTCGCTAGCCTGCTCTCTCTATCTCTCTCTCTCTCATTGCCCTGCTCTCTCTCTCGCTGCCCTGCTCTCTCTCTCTTTCTCTCTCTCACTGCCCTCTCTCTCTCTCACTGACCTGCACTCTCTCTCTCACTTCCCTGCTCTCTCTATCTCTCCCTTTGCCCTGCTTTCTCTCTCTCACTGCCCTGCTCTCTCTCTCTCACTCCCTCGCTTCTTTCACTCTCTCTCTCTCTCATTGCCCTGCTCTCTCTCTCTTTCTGCCCTGCTCTCTCTCTCTTTCACTCTATCTCTCTCACTCCCCTCTCTCTCTCTCATTGCCCTGCTCTCTTGTCGCTCACTACCCTGCTCTCTCTCTCTCATTTCCCTGCTCTCTCTCTCTCTCACAGCCCTTCTCTCTCTCACTGCCCTGCTCTCTCTCACTGCCCTGCTCTCTCTCTCTCTCATTGCCCTGCTCTCTATTTCTCACTGACCTGCTCTCTATCTCTCTCATTGCCCAGATCTCTCTCTTTCAGTGCCCTGCGCACTCTCTCTCTCTCACTGTGCTGCTCTCTCTCACTCTCTCACTGCCCTGCTATCTCTCTCTCTCTCTTGCTGCCCTGCTCTCTCTCTCTCTCTCTGTCACTTCCCTGCTGTCTCTCTCTCCCATTGCCCTGCGCTCTCTTTCACTGCCCTGCTCTCTCTCTCTCTTACTGCCCAGATCTCCCTCTCTATCTCACTGCCCTGCTCTCTATCTCTCACTGCCCTGCTCTTTCTCTCTCTCTCATTGTCCTGATCTCTCTCTTTCACTACCCTGCGCTCTCGCTTTCTCTCTCTCACTGCCCTGCTATCTCTCACTCTCTCACTGTCCTGCTCTCTCTCTCTCTCTCTCTCTCTCGCTGCCCAGCTCTCTCTCACTGCCCTGCGCTCTCTCTCTCTCTCTCTCACTGCCCTGCTCACTCTCTCTCACAACCCTGCTCTCCCTCTATCACTGCCCGGCTCTCTCTCTCTCTCACTGCCCTTCTCTCTCTCTCTCTCTGTCTCGCTGCCCTACTCTCTCTCTCTCTCTCACTGCCCTTCTCTCTCTCATCTCTCTCGCAGCCCTACTCTCTCTCTCTCTCACTGCCCTGCTCTCTCTTCTATCACAGCCCTGCTCTCTCTCTCTATACCCTACTCGCTCTCCCTCTCTCTCACTGCCCTGCTCTCTCTCACTGCCCTGCGCTCTCTCTCTCTCTCTCTCTCTCTCACTGCCCTGCTCACTCTCTCTCACAACCCTGCTCTCTCTCTGTCACTGCCCGGCTCTCTCTCTCTCTCACTGCCCTGATCTCTCTCATTACCATGTGCTTCTCTCTCTTTCTCACTGCCCTTCTCTCTCTCTCTCTCTCTCTTTTCTAGCTGCCCTTCTCTCTCTCTCTCTTTCTCACTGCCCTGCTCTCTCATTCTCTCTCTCGCTTCCCTGCTCGCTCACTCTATCTCTCTCTCACTGCCCTGCTCTCTCTCTCTCTCACTGCCCTGCTCTCTCTCTCTCTCTCTCTCTCTCTCACAGCCCTGCTCTCTCTATCACTGCGCGGCTCTCTCTCTCTTTCACTGCCCTGCTCTCTCTCATTACCATGTGCTCTCTCTCTCTTTCTCACTGCCCTTCTCTCTCTCTCTCTCTCACTGCCCAACTCTCTCTCTCTCTCTCTCTCTCACTGCCCTGCTCTCTCATTCTCTCTCTCGCTGCCCTGCTCTCTCTCTCTCTCTCTCAGCCCTGTTCCCTCTCTCTCTCTCTCAATGCCCTGCCCTCTCTCTCACTGCCCTGCTCTCTTTCACTGCCCTGCTCTCTCTCTCTCACTGCCCTGTTCTCTCATTCTCTCTCTCGCTGCCCTGCTCTCTCTCTCTCTCTCTCACTGCCCTGCCCTCTCTCTCTCACTGCCCTGACCTCTCTCTCACTGCCCTGCTCTCTCTCTTTCACTGCCCTGCCCTCTCTCCCCAATTCACTGCCCTGCTCTCTCTCTCTCTCTTACTACCCTGCACTCTCTCCCTCTCTCACCACCCTGCTTTCTCTCTCTCACTGCACTGCTCTCTCTCTCTCTCTCTCTCTCTCTCGCTTCTGGCTCTCTTTGTCTCGCTCACTGCCCTGCGCTCTCTCTCTCTCTCTCACTGCCCTGCTCTCTCTCTCTCATTGCCCTGGCTCTCTCTCTCTCTCTCACTGCCCTGCTCTCTCTCTCACTGCATAGCTCACTTTCTCACTGCCCTGCTCTCTCTCTCTCCCTCTCTTGCTGCCCTACACACTCTCTCTCTCTCACTGACCAGCTCTCTCTCTCTCCTTCACTGCCCTGCTCTCTTTCTCACTGCCCTGCTCTGTCTTCTCTCACTGCCCTGCTCTCTCTCTCTCTCTCACTGCCCTTCTCTGTCTCTCCCTCTCTCGCTGCCCTACACTCTCTCTCTCTCACTGACGTGCTCTCTCTCTCTCTCTCACTGCCCTGCTCTCTTTCTCAGTGCCCTGCTCTGACTTCTCTCACTGCCCTGCTCTCTCTCTCTCTCTCTCTCACTGCCCTGCCCTCTATCTCTTACTGCCCTGCTGTCTCTCATTGCCCTGCTCTCTCTCACTGCCCTGTGCTCTCTCTCTCTCTTTCTCTCACTGCTCTGCTCTCTCTCTCTCTTACTGTCCTGCTCTCTCTCACTGCCCTGCTCTCTCTCACTCGCTCACTGCCCTGCTCTCTCTCTCTCTCTCTCTCACTGCCGTGCTTTCTCTCTCGCTGCCTTGCTCTCTCTCTCTCTCTCACTGCCCTGCTCTCTCTCACTGCCCTGCGCTCTCTCTCTCTCTCTCTCACTGCCCTAATCTCTCTCTCTCACAGCCCTGCTCTCTCTCTATCACTGCGCGGCTCTCTCTCTCTCTCACTGCCCTGCTCTCTCTCATTATCATGTGCTCTCTGTCTCTTTCTCACTGCCCTTCTCTCTCTCTCTCTGTCTCGCTGCCCTGCTCTCTCTCACCACCCTGTGCTCTCCCTCTCTTTCTCACTGTGCTTCTCCCTCTCACTCTCTCTCTCTCTTGCTGCCTACTCTCTCTCTATATCTCACTGCCTTGCTCTCTCATTCCCTCTCTCGCTGCCCTGCTCTCTCTCTCTCTCTCTCTGCTCTGTTCTCTCTCTCTCTCTCTCTCTCTCTCAATGCCCTGCCCTCTCTCTCACTGCCCTGTTCTCTCATTCTCTCTCTCGCTGCCCTGCTCTCTGTCTCTCTCTCTCGCAGCCCTGCTCTCTCTCTCTCTCTCTGTTTCACTACCCTGCCCTCTCTCTCTCACTCCCTGACCTCTCTCTCACTGCCCTTCTCTCTCTCTTTCACTGCCCTGCTCTCTCTCTCTCACTGCCATGCTCTCTCTCTCTCTCACTGCCCTGTTCTCTCATTCTCTCTCTCGCTGCCCTGCTCTCTCTCTCTCTCTCTCTCGCAGACCTGCTCTCTCTCTCTCTCTCTCACTGCCCTGCCCTCTCTCTCTCACTGCCCTGACCTCACTCTCACTGCCCTGCTCTCTCTCTTTCACTGACCTGCTCTCTCTCTCTCACTGCCCTGCTCTCTCTCTCTCTCACTGCCCTTCTCACTCTCTCATTGCCCAGCTCTCTCTCTCTCACTGCCCTTCTAACTCTCTCATTGCCCAGCTCTCTCCCTCTCCCTGCCCTGCTCTCACTCTCTCACTAGCCTGCTCTCTCATTCTCTATCTCTCTCATTGTCCTGCTCTCTCTCTCGCTGCCCTGCTCTCTCTCTCTCTATCTCTCACTGCCCTCTCTCTTTCTCACTGACCTGCTCTCTCTCTCTCTCACTGCCCTGCTCTCTCTCTCTCATTGCCCTACTCTCTCTCTCTCACTGCCCTGCTCTCTATTTCTCACTGCCCTGCTCTCTCTCTCTCTCGCTCATTGCCCTGAACTCTCTCTTTCACTGCCCTGCGCACTCTCGCTCTCTCTCTCTCACTGCGCTGCTCTCTCTCACTCTCTCACTGCCCTGCTCTCTCTCTCTCTCTCGCTGCCCTGCTCTCTCTCTTCTCTCTCTGTCTCACTGCGCTGCTGTCTCTCTCTCTCATTGCCCTGCTCTCTCTCTCTCTTACTGCCCAGATGTCTCTGTCTCTCTCACTGCCCTGCTCTCTCTCTCTTACTGCCCTGCTGTCTCTCATTGCCCTGCTCTCTCTCACTGCCCTGCGCTCTCTCTCTCTTTCTCTCACTGCTCTGCTCTCTCTCTCTCTTGCTGCCCTGCTCTCTATCTCTCTCACTTTCCTTCTCTCTCTCTCTTACTGTCCTGCTCTCTCACTGCGCTGCGCTCTCTCTCTCTCTCTCTCACTGCCGTGCTTTCTCTCTCGCTTCCCTGCTCTCTCTCTATCACTGCCCTGCTCTCTCAATCTCTCTCACAGCCCTGCTCTCTCCCTATCACTGCCAGGCTCTCTCTCTCTCTCTCTCACTGCCCTCTCTCTCTCTAACTGACCTGCTCTCTCTCTCTTTGCCCTGCTCTCTATTTCTCACTGCCCTGCTCTCTCTCTCTCGCTCATTGCCCTGATCTCTCTCTTTCACTGCCCTGTGCACTCTCGCTCTCTCTCTCACTGCGCTGCTCTCCCTCACTCTCTCACTGCCCTGCTCTCTCTCTCTCTCTCTCTCGCAGCCCTGCTCTCTCTCTCTCTCTCTCTCTTTGTCTCACTGCCCTGCTGTCTCTCTCTCTCATTGCCCTGCTCTCTCTTTCACTGCCCTGCTGTCTCTCTTACTGCCCAGATCTCTCTCTCTCTCTCAGTGCCCTGCTCTCTCTCACTGCCCTGCTCTCTCTTTTTCTCACTGCCCTGCTTTCTCTCTCTCTCGCTGCCTGGCTCTCTCTCTCTCTCTCTCTCTCACTGCCTTGCTTCTTTCTCTCTCTCTCTCTCTCATTGCCCTGCTCTCTCGCTCTCACTGCCCTGCTCTCTCTCCCCAATTCACTGCCCTGCTCTCACTCTCTCTCACTACCCTGCACTCTCTCCCTCTCTCACCACCCTGCTCACTCTCTCTCACTGCACTGCTCTCTCTCTCTCTTTCTCTCTCTCTCTCACTGCCTGGCTCTCTTTCTCTCTCTCAGTGCCTTGCTCTCTTTCTCTCTCTCACTGCCCTGCGCTCCATCTCTCTCTCTCTCTCTCACTGCCCTGCTCTCTCTCTCTCATTGCCCTGCTCTCTCTCTCTCTCTCACTGCCCTGCTCTCTCTCTCACTGCACAGCTCTCTCTCTCAATGCCCTGCTCTCTCTCTCCCTCTCTCGCTGCCCTACACTCTCTCTCACTGCCCTGCTCTCTTTCTCACTGCCCTGCTCTGTCTTCTCTCACTGCCCTGCTCTCTCTCTCTCTCTCTCTCACTGCCCTGCCCTCTCTCTCCCTCTCTCGCTGCCCTACACTCTCTCTCACTGCCCTGCTCTCTTTCTCACTGCCCTGCTCTGTCTTCTCTCACTGCCCTGCTCTCTCTCTCTCTCTCTCTCACTGCCCTGCCCTCTCTCTCTTACTGCCCTGCTGTCTCTCATTGCCCTGCTCTCTCTCACTGCCCTGTGCTCTCTCTCTCTCTTTCTCACTGCTCTTCTCTCTCTCTCTCTCTTACTGTCCTGCTCTCTCTCACTGCCCTGCTCTCTCTCACTCTCTCACTGCCCTGCTCTCTCTCTCTCTCTCTCTCACTGCCGTGCTTTCTCTCTCGCTGCCCTGCTCTCTCTCTCTCTCACTGCCCTGCTCTCTCTCACTGCCCTGCGCTCTCTCTCTCTCTCTCTCACTGCCCTGCTCTGCTCTCTCTCACTGCCCTGCTCTCTCTCTCTCTCTCACAGCCCAGCTCTCTCTCTCTATCACTGCGCAGCTCTCTCTCTTTTTCACTGCCCTTCTCTGTCTCTCTCTGTCTCGCTGCCCTACTCTCTCTCACCACCCTGTGCTCTCCCTCTCTTTCTCACTGCCCTTCTCTCTCTCTCTCTCTCTCTCTCTCACTGCCCTGCCCTCTCTTTCACTGCCCTGCACTCTCTCTTTCAATGCCCTGCTCTCTCTCTCTCACTGCCCTGTTCTCTCATTCTCTCTCTCGCTGCCCTGCTCTCTCTCTTCACTGCCCTGACCTCTCTCTCACTGCCCTGCTCTCTCTCTTTCACTGCCCTGCTCTCTCCCTCTCACTGCCCTGCTCTCTCTCTCTCGCTAGCCTGCTCTCTCATTCTCTATCTCTCTCATTGTCCTGCTCTCTCTCTCGCTGCCCTGCTCTCTCTCTCTCTCTATCTCTCACTGCCCTCTCTCTTTCTCACTGACCTGCTCTCTCTCTCTCTCTCACTGCCCTGCTCTCTCTCTCTCATTGCCCTACTCTCTCTCTCTCACTGCCCTGCTCTCTATTTCTCACTGCCCTGCTCTCTCTCTCTCGCTCATTGCCCTGAACTCTCTCTTTCACTGCCCTGCGCACTCTCGCTCTCTCTCTCTCACTGCGCTGCTCTCTCTCACTCTCTCACTGCCCTGCTCTCTCTCTCTCTCTCTCTCTCGCTGCCCTGCTCTCTCTCTTCTCTCTCTGTCTCACTGCCCTGCTGTCTCTCTCTCTCATTGCCCTGCTCTCTCTTTCACTGCCCTGCTCTCTCTCTCTCTTACTGCCCAGATGTCTCTGTCTCTCTCACTGCCCTGCTCTCTCTCTCTTACTGCCCTGCTGTCTCTCATTGCCCTGCTCTCTCTCACTGCCCTGCGCTCTCTCTCTCTCTTTCTCTCACGGCTCTGCTCTCTCTCTCTCTTGCTGCCCTGCTCTCTATCTCTCTCACTTTCCTTCTCTCTCTCTCTTACTGTCCTGCTCTCTCTCACTGCGCTGCTCTCTCTCTCTCTCTCTCTCACTGCCGTGCTTTCTCTCTCGCTTCCCTGCTCTCTCTCTATCACTGCCCTGCTCTCTCAATCTCTCTCACAGCCCTGCTCTCTCCCTATCACTGCCCGGCTCTCTCTCTCTCTCTCTCTCACTGCCCTGCTCTCTCTCATTACCATGTGCTTCTCTCTCTTTCTCACTGCCCTTCTCTCTCTCTCTCTCTCTCTCTTTTCTAGCTGCCCTTCTCTCTCTCTCTCTTTCTCACTGCCCTGCTCTCTCATTCTCTCTCTCGCTTCCCTGCTCGCTCACTCTATCTCTCTCTCACTGCCCTGCTCTCTCTCTCTCTCACTGCCCTGCTCTCTCTCTCTCTCTCTCTCTCTCTCTCACAGCCCTGCTCTCTCTATCACTGCGCGGCTCTCTCTCTCTTTCACTGTCCTGCTCTCTCTCATTACCATGTGCTCTCTCTCTCTTTCTCACTGCCCTTCTCTCTCTCTCTCTGTCTCGCTGCCCTACTCTCTCTCACCACCATGTGCTCTCTCTCTCTGTCTCACTGCCCTGCTGTCTCTCTCTCTCATTGCCCTGCTCTCTCTTTCACTGCCCTGCTCTCTCTCTCTCTTACTGCCCAGATGTCTCTGTCTCTCTCACTGCCCTGCTCTCTCTCTCTTACTGCCCTGCTGTCTCTCATTGCCCTGCTCTCTCTCACTGCCCTGCGCTCTCTCTCTCTCTTTCTCTCACTGCTCTGCTCTCTCTCTCTCTTGCTGCCCTGCTCTCTATCTCTCTCACTTTCCTTCTCTCTCTCTCTTACTGTCCTGCTCTCTCTCACTGCGCTGCTCTCCCTCTCTCTCTCTCTCACTGCCGTGCTTTCTCTCTCGCTTCCCTGCTCTCTCTCTATCACTGCCCTGCTCTCAATCTCTCTCACAGCCCTGCTCTCTCCCTATCACTGCCCGGCTCTCTCTCTCTCTCTCTCACTGCCCTGCTCTCTCTCATTACCATGTGCTTCTCTCTCTTTCTCACTGCCCTTCTCTCTCTCTCTCTCTCTCTCTTTTCTAGCTGCCCTTCTCTCTCTCTCTCTTTCTCACTGCCCTGCTCTCTCATTCTCTCTCTCGCTGCCCTGCTCGCTCACTCTATCTCTCTCTCACTGCCCTGCTCTCTCTCTCTCTCACTGCCCTGCTCTCTCTCTCTCTCTCTCTCTCACAGCCCTGCTCTCTCTATCACTGCGCGGCTCTCTCTCTCTTTCACTGTCCTGCTCTCTCTCATTACCATGTGCTCTCTCTCTCTTTCTCACTGCCCTTCTCTCTCTCTCTCTCTCTCTCTCGCTGCCCAACTCTCTCTCTCTCTCTCTCACTGCCCTGCTCTCTCATTCTCTCTCTCACTGCCCTGCTCTCTTTCACTGCCCTGCTCTCTCTCTCTCACTGCCCTGTTCTCTCATTCTCTCTCTCGCTGCCCTGCTCTCTCTCTCTCTGTCTCTCACTGGCCTGCCCTCTCTCTCTCACTGCCCTGACCTCTCACTCACTGCCCTGCTCTCTCTCTTTCACTGCCCTGCTCTCTCTCTCTCACTGCCATGCTCTCTCTCTCTCTCACTGCCCTTCTCACTCTCTCATTGCCCAGCTCTCTCTCTCTCACTGCCCTGCTCTCTCTCTCTCTTGCTAGCCTGCTTACTCTCACTCTCTCTCATTGTTCTGCTCTCTGTCTCGCTGCCCTGCTCTCTCTCTCTCTCTCTCTCTTGCTGCCCTACTCTCTCTCTCTATCTCACTGCCCTGCTCTCTCATTCCCTCTCTCGCTGCCCTGCTCTCTCTCTCTCTCTCTCTGCCCTGTTCTCTCTCTCTCACTCTCTCTCTCACTGCCCTGCCCTCTCTCTCACTGCCCTGCTCTCTCTCTTTCACTGCCCTGCTCTCTCTCTCTCACTGCCCTGTTCTCTCATTCTCTCTCTCACTGCCCTGCTCTCTCTCTCTCGCAGCCCTGCTCTCTCTCTCTCTCTCTCTCTCTCACTACCCTGCCCTCTCTCTCACTGCCCTGCTCTCTCTCTTTCACTGCCCTGCTCTCTCTCTCTCACTGCCCTGTTCTCTCATTCTCTCTCTCACTGCCCTGCTCTCTCTCTCTCTCAGCCCTGCTCTCTCTCTCTCTCTCTCTCTCTCACTACCCTGCCCTCTCTCTCTTTCACTGCCCTGCTCTCTCTCTCTCACTGCCATGCTCTCTCTCTCTCTCACTGCCCTGTTCTCTCATTCTCTCTCTCGCTGCCCTGCTCTCTCTCTCTCTCTCTCTCTCTCTCTCACTGCCCTGCCCTCTCTCTCTCTCACTGCCCTGACCTCTCTAACACTGCTCTGCTCTCTCTCTTTCACTGCCCTGCTCTCTCTCTCTCACTGCCTTGCTCTATCTCTCTCTCACTGCCCTTCTCACTCTCTCATTGCCCAGCTCTCTCTCTCTCACTGCCCTGCTCTCTCTCTCTCTTGCTAGCCTGCTCTCTCTCTCTCTCTCTCACTGCCCTCTCTCTCTCTAACTGACCTGCTCTCTCTCTCTTTGCCCTGCTCTCTATTTCTCACTGCCCTGCTCTCTCTCTCTTGCTCATTGCCCTGATCTCTCTCTTTCACTGCCCTGTGCACTCTCGCTCTCTCTCTCACTGCGCTGCTCTCCCTCACTCTCTCACTGCCCTGCTCTCTCTCTCTCTCTCTTGCAGCCCTGCTCTCTCTGTATCTCTCTCTTTGTCTCACTGCCCTGCTGTCTCTCTCTCTCATTGCCCTGCTCTCTCTTTCACTGCCCTGCTGTCTCTCTTACTGCCCAGATCTCTCTCTCTCTCTCAGTGCCCTGCTCTCTCTCACTGCCCTGCTCTCTCTTTTTCTCACTGCCCTGCTTTCTCTCTCTCTCGCTGCCTGGCTCTCTCTCTCTCTCTCTCTCACTGCCTTGCTTCTTTCTCTCTCTCTCTCTCTCATTTCCCTGCTCTCTCGCTCTCACTGCCCTGCTCTCTCTCCCCAATTCACTGCCCTGCTCTCACTCTCTCTCACTACCGTGCACTCTCTCCCTCTCTCACCACCCTGCTCACTCTCTCTCACTGCACTGCTCTCTCTCTCTCTCTTTCTCTCTCTCTCTCACTGCCTGGCTCTCTTTCTCACTCTCAGTGCCTTGCTCTCTTTCTCTCTCTCACTGCCCTGCGCTCTCTCTCTCTCTCACTGCCCTGCTCTCTCTCTCTCATTGCCCTGCTCTCTCTCTCTCTCTCACTGCCCTGCTCTCTCTCTCACTGCACAGCTCTCTCTCTCACTGCCCTGCTCTCTCCCACTACTCTGTGATCTCTCTCTCTCTCACTGCCCTTCTCTCTCTCTCCCTCTCTCGCTGCCCTACACTCCCTCTCTCACTGCCCTGCTCTCTTTCTCACTGCCCTGCTCTGTCTTCTCTCACTGCCCTGCTCTCTCTCTCTCTCTCTCACTGCCCTGCCCTCTCTCTCTTACTGCCCTGCTGTCTCTCATTGCCCTGCTCTCTCTCACTGCCCTGTGCTCTCTCTCTCTCTTTCTCACTGCCCTTCTCTCTCTCTCTCTTTCTTACGGTCCTGCTCTCTCTCACTGCCCTGCTCTCTCTCACTCTCTCACTGCCCTGCTCTCTCTCTCTCTCTCTCACTGCCGTGCTTTCTCTCTCGCTGCCCTGCGCTCTCTCTCTCTCTCACTGCCCTGCTCTCTCTCTCTCACTGCCCTGCTCTCTCTCTCTCTCTCTCTCTCACAGCCCTGCTCTCTCTCTCTATCACTGCGCGGCTCTCTCTCTTTCTCACTGCCCTTCTCTCTCTCTCTCTGTCTCGCTGCCCTACTCTCTCTCACCACCCTGTGCTCTCCCTCTCTTTCTCACTGCCCTTCTCTCTCTCTCTCTCTCTCTTGCTGCCCTACTCTCTCCCTCTATCTCACTGCCCTGCTCTCTCATTCTCTCTCTCGCTGCCCTGCTCTCTCTCTCTCTCTCTCTGCCCTGTTCTCTCTCTCTCTCTCTCTCTCTCTCACTGCCCTGACCTCTCTCTCACTGCCCTGCACTCTCTCTTTCACTGCCCTGCTCTCTCTCTCACTGCCCTGTTCTCTCATTCTCTCTCTCGCTGCCCTGCTCTCTGTCTCTCTCTCTCGCAGCCCTGCTCTCTCTCTCGCTCTCTCTCACTGCTCTGCTCTCTCTCTCTCACTGCCCTGACCTCTCTCTCACTGCCCTGCTCTCTCTCTTTCACTGCCCTGCTCTCTCTCTCTCACTGCCATGCTCTCTCTCTCTCTCACTGCCCTGTTCTGTCATTCTCTCTCTCACTGCCCTGCTCTCTCACTCTCTCTCACAGCCCTGCTCTCTCCCTATCACTGCCCGGCTCTCTCTCTCTCTCTCTCACTGCCCTGCTCTCTCTCATTACCATGTGCTTCTCTCTCTTTCTCACAGCCCTTCTCTCTCTCTCTCTCTCTCTCTCTCTCGCTGCCCTACACTTCGCTCTCTCTCTCTCACTGCCCTGTTCTGTCATTCTCTCTCTCACTGCCCTGCTCTCTCACTCTCTCTCACAGCCCTGCTCTCTCCCTATCACTGCCCGGCTCTCTCTCTCACTCTCTCACTGCCCTGCTCTCTCTCATTACCATGTGCTTCTCTCTCTTTCTCACAGCCCTTCTCTCTCTCTCTCTCTCTCTCTCTCTCTCGCTGCCCTACACTTCTCTCTCTCTCTCTCGCTGCCCTGCTCGCTCACTCTATCTCTCTCTCACTGCCCTGCTCTCTCTCTCTCTCACTGCCCTGCTCTCTCTCTCTCTCTCTCTCACAGCCTTGCTCTCTCTATCACTGCGCGGCTCTCTCTCTCTTTCACTGCCCTGCTCTCTCTCATTACCATGTGCTCTCTCTCTCTTTCTCACTGCCCTTCTCTCTCTCTCTCTGTCTCGCTGCCCTACTCTCTCTCACCACCATGTGCTCTCTCTCTCTTTCTCACTGCCCTTCTCTCTCGCTCTCTCTCTCTCTCGTTGCCCTACTCTCTCTCTCTCTCTCTCACTGCCCTGCACTCTCATTCTCTCTCTCGCTGCCCTGCTCTCTCTCTCTCTCTCTCTCAGCCCTGTTCTCTCTCTCTCTCTCAATGCCCTGCCCTCTCTCTCACTGCCCTGCTCTCTCTCTTTCACTGCCCTGCTCTCTCTCTCTCACTGCCATGCTCACTCTCTCTCTCACTGCCCTTCTCACTCTCTCATTGCCCAGCTCTCTCTCTCTCTCTCTGCCCTGCTCTCTCTATCTCTTGCTAGCCTGCTCTCTCTCTCTCTCTCTCATTGTCCTGCTCTCTGTCTCGCTGCCCTGCTCTCTCTCTCTCTCTCTCTCTCTCTTGCTGCCCTACTCTCTCTCTCTATCACACTGCCCTGCTCTCTCATTCCCTCTCTCGCTGCCCTGCTCTCTCTCTCTCTCTCTCTCTCTCTCTCTGCCCTGTTCTCTCTCTCTCTCACTCTCTCACTGCCCTGCCCTCTCTCTCACTGCCCTGCTCTCTCTCTTTCACTGCCCTGCTCTCTCTCTCTCTCACTGCCCTGTTCTCTCATTCTCTCTCTCGCTGCCCTGCTCTCTGTCTCTCTCTCTCGCAGCCCTGCTCTCTCTCTCTCTCTCTCTCTCACTACCCTGCCCTCTCTCTCTCACTGCCCTGACCTCTCTCTCACTGCCCTGCTCTCTCTCTTTCACTGCCCTCCTCTCTGTCTCTCTCACTGCCATGCTCTCTCTCTCTCTCACTGCCCTGTTCTCTCATTCTCTCTCTAGCTGCCCTGCTCTCTCTCTTTTCTCTCTCACAGAACTGCTCTCTCTCTCTCTCTCTCTCACTGCCCTGCCCTCTCTCTCTCACTGCCCTGACCTCTCTCTCACTGCCCTGCTCTCTCTCTTTCACTGCCCTGCTCTCTCTCTCTCACTGCCCTGCTCTCGCTCTCTTTCACTGCCCTTCTCACTCTCTCATTGCCCAGCTCTCTCTCTCTCACTGCCCTTCTCACTCTCTCATTGCCCAGCTCTCTCCCTCTCACTGCCCTGCTCTCTCTCTCTCGCTAGCCTGCTCTCTCACTCTCTCTCTCTCTCATTGTCCTGCTCTCTCTCTCGCTGCCCTGCTCTCTCTCTCTCTCTATCTCTCACTGCCCGCTCTCTCTCTCACTGACCTGCTCTCTCTCTCTCTCACTGCCCTGCTCTCTCTCTCTCATTGCCCTACTCTCTCTCTCACTGCGCTGCTCTCTATTTCTCACTGCCCTGCTGTCTCTCTCTCGCTCATTGCCCTGAACTCTCTCTTTCACTGCCCTGCGCACTCTCGCTCTCTCTCTCTCACTGCGCTGCTCTCTCTCACTCTCTCACTGCCCTGCTCTCTCTCTCTGTCTCGCTGCCTTGCTCTCTCTCTTCTCTCTCTGTCTCACTGCCCTGCTGTCTCTCTCTCTCTCATTGCCCTGTTCTCTCTTTCACTGCCCTGCTCTCTCTCTCTCTTACTGCCCAGATGTCTCTGTCTCTCTCACTGCCCTGCTCTCTCTCTCTTACTGCCCTGCTGTCTCTCATTGCCCTGCTCGCTCTCACTGCCCTGCGCTCTCTCTCTCTTTCTCTCACTGCTCTGCTCTCTCTCTCTCTTGCTGCCCTGCTCTCTATCTCTCTCACTTTCCTTCTCTCTCTCTCTTACTGTCCTGCTCTCTCTCACTGCGCTGCTCTCTCTCTCTCTCTCTCTCACTGCCGTGCTTTCTCTCTCGCTTCCCTGCCCTCCCTCTCTCACTGCCCTGCTCTCTCACTCTCTCTCACAGCCCTGCTCTCTCCCTATCACTGCCCGGCTCTCTCTCTCTCTCTCTCTCTCTCACTGCCCTGATCTCTCTCATTACCATGTGCTTCTCTCTCTTTCTCACTGCCCTTCTCTCTCTCTCTCTCTCTCTCGCTGCGCTACTCTCTCTCTCTCTCTCTCACTGCCCTGCTCTCTCATTCTCTCTCTCGCTGCCCTGCTCGCTCACTCTATCTCTCTCTCACTGCCCTGCTCTCTCTCTCTCACTGCCCTGCTCCCTCTCTCTCTCTCTCTCACAGCCCTGCTCTCTCTCTATCACTGCGCGGCTCTCTCTCTCTCTTTCACTGCCCTGCTCACTCTCATTACCATGTGCTCTCTCTCTCTTTCTCACTGCCCTTCTCTCTCTCTCTCTGTCTCGCTGCCCTACTCTCTCTCACCACCATGTGCTCTCTCTCTCTTTATCACTGCCCTTCTCTCTCTCTCTCTGTCTCGCTGCCCTACTCTCTCTCACCACCATGTGCTCTCTCTCTCTTTCTCACTGCCCTTCTCTCTCTCTCTCTCTCTCTTTCTCTCTCGCTGCCCTACTCTCTCTCTCTCTCTCACTGCCCTGCTCTCTCATTCTCCCTCTCGCTGCCCTGCTCTCTCTCTCTCACTGCCCTGTTCTCTCATTCTCTCTCTCGCAGACCTGCTCTCTCTCTCTCTCTCTCTCACTGCCCTGCCCTCTCTCTCTCACTGCCCTGACCTCTCTAACACTGCCCTGCTCTCTCTCTTTCACTGCCCTGTTCTCTCTCTCTCACTGCCATGCTCTCTCTCTCTCTCACTGCCCTTCTCACTCTCTCATTGCCCAGCTCTCTCTCTCTCTCACTGCCCTGCTCTCTCTCTCTCTTGCTAGCCTGCTCTCTCTCTCTCTCTCTCACTGCCATCTCTCTCTCTCACTGACCTGCTCTCTCTCTCTCTCACTGCCCTGCTCTCTTTCTCTCTCTCTCTCTCATTGACCTGCTATCTGTCTCGCTGCCCTGCTCTCTCTCTCTCTCTCTCACTGCCCTCTCTCTCTCTAACTGACCGGCTCTCTCTCTCTCCATGTTGCTCTCTATTTCTCACTGCCCTGCTCTCTCTCTCTTGCTCATTGCCCTGATCTCTCTCTTTCACTGCCCTGTGCACTCTCGCTCTCTCTCTCTCACTGCGCTGCTCTCCCTCACTCTCTCACTGCCCTGCTCTCTCTCTCTCTCTCTCGCAGCCCTGCTCTCTTCTCTCTCTATCTCTGTCTCACTGCCCTGCTGTCTCTCTCTCTCATTGCCCTGCTCTCTCTTTCACTGCCCTGCTTTCTCTCTTACTGCCCAGATCTCTCTCTCTCTCTCACTGCCCTGCTCTCTCTTTTTCTCACTGCCCTGCTTTCTCTCTCTCTCGCTGCCTGGCTCTCTCTCTCTCTCCCTCACTGCCTTGCTTCTTTCTCTCTCTCTCTCTCTCATTGCCCTGCCCTCTCTCTCTCACTGCCCTGCTCTCTACCCCAATTCACTGCCCTGCTCTCACTCTCTCTCACTACTCTGCACTCTCTCCCTCTCTCACCACCCTGCTCGCTCTCTCTCACTGCACTGCTCTCTCTCTCTCTTTCTCTCTCTCTCTCACTGCCTGGCTCTCTTTCTCTCTCTCAGTGCCTTGCTCTCTTTCTCTCTCTCACTGCCCTGCGCTCTCTCTCTCTGTCTCTCAACGCCCTGCTCTCTCTCTCTCATTGCTCTGCTCTCTCTCTTTCTCTCACTGCCCTGCTCTATCTCTCACTGCACAGCTCTCTCTCTCACTGCCCTGCTCTCTCTCACTACTCTGTGATCTCTCTCTCTCTCACTGCCCTTCTCTCTCTCTCCCTCTCTCGCTGCCCTACACTCTCTCTCTCTCACTGACCTGCTCTCTCTCTCTCTCTCACTGCCCTGCTCTCTTTCTCACTGCCCTGCTCTGACTTCTCTCACTGCCCTGCTCTCTCTCTCTCTCTCTCTCACTGCCATGCCCTCTCTCTCTCTCTCTCTCACTGCCCTGCCCTCTCTCTCTTACTGCCCTGCTGTCTCTCATTGCCCTGCTCTCTCTCACTGCCCTGCTAACTCTCTCTCTCTCACTGCCCTGCCCTCTCTCTCTTACTGCCCTGCTGTCTCTCATTGCCCTGCTCTCTCTCACTGCCCTGTGCTCTCTCTCTCTCTTTCTCACTGCCCTTCTCTCTCTCTCTCTCAATTACTTTCCTGCTCTCTCTCACTGCCCTGCTCTCTCTCACTCTCTCACTGACCTGCTCTTTCTCTCTCTCTTAACTGCCGTGCTTTCTCTCTCGCTGCCCTGCTCTCTCTCCCTCTCTCTCACTGCCCTGCTCTCTCTCACTGCCCTGCGCTCTCTCTCTCTCTCTCTCTCTCTCACTGCCCTGCTCTCTCTCTCTCACTGCCCTGCTCTCTCTCTCTCTCTCTCACAGCCCTGCTCTCTCTCTCTATCACTGGGCGGCTCTCTCTCTTTCTCACTGCCCTTCTCTCTCTCTCTCTGTCTCGCTATCCTACTCTCTCTCACCACCCTGTGCTCTCCCTCTTTCTCACTGCCCTTCTCTGTCTCTCTCTCTCTCTCTCTTGCTGCCCTACTCTCTCTCTCTATCTCACTGCCCTGCTCTCTCATTCTCTCTCTCGCTGCCCTGCTCTCTCTCTCTCTCTCTCTGCCCTGTTCTCTCTCTCTCTCTCTCTCTCACTGCCCTGCCCTCTCTATCACTGCCCTGCTCTCTCTCTTGCACTGCCCTGCTCTCTCTCTCTCTCACTGCCCTGTTCTCTCATTCTCTCTCTCGCTGCCCTGCTCTCTGTCTCTCTCTCGCAGCCCTGCTCTCTCTCTCTCCCTCTCTCTTGCTGCCCTACTCTCTCTCTCTATCTCACTGCCCTGCTCTCTCATTCCCTCTCTCGCTGCCCTGCTCTCTCTCTCTCTCTCTCTCTGCCCTGTTCTCACTCTCTCACTCTCTCTCTCACTGCCCTGCCCTCTCTCTCACTGCCCTGCTCTCTCTCTTTCACTGCCCTGCTCTCTCTTTCACTGCACTGTTCTCTCATTCTCTCTCTCACTGCCCTGCTCTCTCTCTCTCGCAGCCCTGCTCTCTCTCTCTCTCTCTCTCTCACTACCCTGCCCTCTCTCTCACTGCCCTGCTCTCTCTCTTTCACTGCCCTGCTCTCTCTCTCTCACTGCCATGCTCTCTCTCTCTCTCACTGCCCTGTTCTCTCATTCTCTCTCTCGCTGCCCTTCTCTCTCTCTCTCTCTCTCGCAGACCTGCTCTCTCTCTCGCTCACTGACCTGCCCTCTCTCTCTCACTGCCCTGACCTCTCTAACACTGCCCTGCTTGCTCTCTTTCACTGCCCTGCTCTCTCTCTCTCACTGCCTTGCTCTATCTCTCTCTCACTGCCCTGCTCACTCTCTCATTGCCCAGCTCTCTCTCTCTCACTGCCCTGCTCTCTCTCTCTCTTGCTAGCCTGCTCTCTCTCTCTCTCTCTCATTGACCTGCTCTCTGTCTCACTGCCCTGCTCTCTCTCTCTCTCTCTCTCACTGTCCTCTCCCTCTCTAACTGACCTGCTCTCTCACTCTTTACCCTGCTCTCTATTTCTCACTGCCCTGCTCTCTCTCTCTCGCTCATTGCCCTGATCTCTCTCTTTCACTGCCCTGTGCACTCTCGCTCTCTCTTTCACTGTGCTGCTCTCCCTCACTCTCTCACTGCCCTGCTCTCTCTCTCTCTCTCTCTCGCAGCCCTGCTCTCTCTCTCTCTCTCTCGCAGCCCTGCTCTCTCTCTCTCTCTCTCTCTTTGTCTCACTGCCCTGCTGTTTCTCTCTCTCATTGCCCTGCTCTCTCTTTCACTGCCCTGCTGTCTCTCTTACTGCCCAGATCTCTCTCTCTCTCTCAGTGCCCTGCTCTCTCTCACTGCCCTGCTCTCTCTTTTTCTCACTGCCCTGCTTTCTCTCTCTCTCGCTGCCTGGCTCTCTCTCTCTCTCTCTCTCTCACTGCCTTGATTCTTTCTCTCTCTCTCTCTCTCATTGCCCTGCTCTCTCTCTCTCACGGCCCTGCTCTCTCTCCCCAATTCACTGCCCTGCTCTCACTCTCTCTCACTACCCTGCACTCTCTCCCTCTCTCACCACCCTGCTCACTCTCTCTCACTGCACTGCTCTCTCTCTCCTTCTCTCTCTCTCTCACTGCCTGGCTCTCTTTCTCTCTCTCACTTCCCTGCGCTCTCTTTCTCTCTCTCACTGCCCTGCGCTCTCTCTCTCTCTCTCTCTCACTGCCCTGCTCTCTCTCTCTCATTGCCCTGCTCTCTCTCTCTCTCTCACTGCCCTGCTCTCTCTCTCACTGCACAGCTCGCTCTCTCACTGCCCTGCTCTCTCTCACTACTCTGTGATCTCTCTCTCTCTCATAGCCCTTCTCTCTCTCTCCCTCTCTCGTTGCCCTACACTCTCTCTCTCTCACTGACCTGCTCTCTCTCTCTCTCTCTCACTGCCCTGCTCTCTTTCTCACTGCCCTGCTCTGTCTTCTCTCACTGCCCTGCTCTCTCTCTCTCTCTCTCTCTCACTGCCCTGCCCTCTCTCTCTTACTGCCCTGCTGTCTCTCATTGCCCTGCTCTCTCTCACTGCCCTGTGCTCTCTCTCTCTCTTTCTCACTGCCCTTCTCTCTCTCTCTCTCTCTTACTGTCCTTCACTCTCTCACTGCCCTGCTCTCTCTCTCTCTCTCTCTCACTGCCGTGCTTTCTCTCTCGCTGCCCTGCTCTCTCTCTCTCTCTCTCACTGCCCTGCTCTCTCTCACTGCCCTGCGCACTCTCTCTCTCTCTCTCTCACTGCCCTGCTCTCTCTCTCTCTCTCTCACAGCCCTGCTCTCTCTCTCTATCACTAAGCGGCTCTCTCTCTTTCTCACTGCCCTTCTCTCTCTCTCTCTGTCTCGCTGCCCTACTCTCTCACACCACCCTGTGCTCTCCCTCTCTTTCTCACTGACCTTCTCTCTCTCTCTCTCTCTTGCTGCCCTACTCTCTCCCTCTATCTCACTGCCCTGCTCTCTCATTCTCTCTCTCGCTGCCCTGCTCTCTCTCTCTCTCTCTCTGCCCTGTTCTCTCTCTCTCTCTCTCTCTCTCTCTCTCACTGCCCTGCCCTCTCTCTCACTGCCCTGCACTCTCTCTTTCACTACCCTGCTCTCTCTCTCTCACTGCCCTGTTCTCTCATTCTCTCTCTCGCTGCCCTGCTCTCTGTCTCTCTCTCTCGCAGCCCTGCTCTCTCTCTCTCTCTCTCTCACTGCCCTGCTCTCTCTCTCTCACTGCCCTGACCTCTCTCTCACTGCCCTGCTCTCTCTCTTTCACTGCCCTCCTCTCTCTCTCTCACTGCCATGCTCTCTTTCTCTCTCACTGCCCTGTTCTCTCATTCTCTCTCTCACTGCCCTGCTCTCTCACTCTCTCTCACAGCCCTGCTCTCTCCCTATCACTGCCCGGCTCTCTCTCTCTCTCTCTCACTGCCCTGCTCTCTCTCATTACCATGTGCTTCTCTCTCTTTCTCACAGCCCTTCTCTCTCTCTCTCTCTCTCTCTCTCGCTGCCCTACTCTCTCTGTCTCTCTCTCTCACTGCCCTGCTCTCTCATTCTCTCTTTCGCTGCCCTGCTCGCTCACTCTATCTCTCTCTCACTGCCCTGCTCTCTCTCTCTCACTGCCCTGTAATCTCTCTCTCTCTCACAGCCCTGCTCTCTCTATCACTGCGCGGCTCTCTCTTTCACTGCCGTGCTCTCTCTCATTACCATGTGCTCTCTCTCTCTTTCTCACTGCCCTTCTCTCTCTCTCTCTGTCTCGCTGCCCTACTCTCTCTCACCACCATGTGCTCTCTCTCTCTTTCTCACTGCCCTTCTCTCTCTCTCTCTCTCTCTCTCATTGCCCTACTCTCTCTCTCTCTCTCTCTCACTGCCCTACTCTCTCATTCTCTCTCTTGCTGCCCTGCTCTCTCTCTCTCTCTCTCAGCCCTGTTCTCTCTCTCTCTCTCTCTCTCAATGCCCTGCCCTCTCTCTCACTGCCCTGCTCTCTCTCTTTCACTGCCCTGCTCTCTCTCTCTCACTGCCATGCTCACTCTCTCTCTCACTGCCCTTCTCACTCTCTCATTGCCCAGCTCTCTCTCTCTCTCTGCCCTGCTCTCTCTCTCTCTTGCTAGCCTGCTCTCTCTCTCTCTCTCTCTCATTGTCCTGCTCTCTGTCTCGCTGCCCTGCTCTCTCTCTCTCTCTCTCTCTTGCTGCCCTACTCTCTCTCTCTCTATCACACTACCCTGCTCTCTCATTCCCTCTCTCGCTGCCCTCCCCTCTCTCTCTCTCTCTCTCTGCCCTGTTCTCTCTCTCTCTCTCTCTCACTGCCCTGCCCTCTCTCTCACTGCCCTGCTCTCTCTCTTTCACTGCCCTCTCTCTCTCTCTAACTGCCCTGTTCTCTCATTCTCTCTCTCGCTGCCCTGCTCTCTGTCTCTCTCTCTCGCAGCCCTGCTCTCTCTCTCTCTCTCTCTCTCACTACCCTGCCCTCTCTCTCTCACTGCCCTGACCTCTCTCTCACTGACCTCCTCTCTCTCTCTCTCACTGCCATGCTCTCTCTCTCTCACTGCCCTGTTCTCTCATTCTCTCTCTAGCTGCCCTGCTCTCTCTTTTTCTCTCTCGCAGAACTGCTCTCTCTCTCTCTCTCTCTCTCACTGCCCTGCCCTCTCTCTCTCACTGCCCTGACCTCTCTCTCACTGCCCTGCTCTCTCTCTTTCACTGACCTGCTCTCTCTCTCTCTCACTGCCCTGCTCTCTCTCTCTCTCACTGCCCTTCTCACTCTCTCATTGCCCAGCTCTGTCTCTCTCTCACTGCCCTTCTCACTCTCTCATTGCCCAGCGCTCTCCCTCTCACTGCCCTGCTCTCTCTCTCTCGCTAGCCTGCTCTCTCACTCTCTCTCTCTCATTGTCCTGCTCTCTCTCTCGCTGCCCTGCTCTCTCTCTCTCTCTATCTCTCATTGCCCTCTCTCTCTCTCACTGACCTGCTCTCTCTCTCTCTCACTGCCCTGCTCTCTATTTCTCACTGCCCTGCTCTGTCTCTCTCACTGCCCTGCTCTCTCTCTCTCGCAGCCCTGCTCTCTCTCTCTCTCTCTCACTTCCCTGCTCTCTCTCTCTCACTGCCCTGACCTCTTTCTCACTGCCCTGCTCTCTCTCTTTCACTGCCCTGCTCTCTCTCTCTCACTGCCATGCTCTCTCTCTCTCTCTCACTGCCCTGTTCTCTCATTCTCTCTCTCGCTGCCCTGCTCTCTCTCTCTCTCTCTCTCTCAGACGTGCTCTCTCTCTCTCTCTCTCTCTCACTGCCCTGCCCTCTCTCTCTCACTGCCCTGACCTCTCTCTCACTGCCCTGCTCTCTCTCTTTCACTGCCCTGCTCTCTCTCTCACACTGCCATGCTCTCTCTCTCTCTCACTGCCCTTCTCACTCTGTCATTGCCCAGCTCTCTCTCTCTCACTGCCCTTCTCACTCTCTCATTGCCCAGCTCTCTCCCTCTCACTGCCCTGCTCTCTCTCTCTCACTAGCCTGCTCTCTCTCTCTCTCTCTCTCTCTCATTGTCCTGCTCTCTCTCTCGCTGCCCTGCTCTCTCTCTCTCTCTATCTCTCACTGCCCTCTCTCTCTCTCACTGCCCTGCTCTCTCTCTCTCGCTCATTGCCCTGAACTCTCTCTTTCACTGCACTGCGCACTCTCGCTCTCTCTCTCTCACCGCGCTGCTCTCTCTCACTCTCTCACTGCCCTGCTCTCTCTCTCTCTCTCTCGCTGCCCTGCTCTCTCTCTCTCTCTCTCTCACTGCCCTCCTCTCTCTCACTGCCCTGCTCTCTCTCACTACCCTGTGCTCTCTCTCTCTTTCTCACTGCCCTTCTCTCTCTCTCTCTGTCTCGCTGCCCTACTCTCTCTCTCTCACTACCCTGCTCTCTCTAACCACCTTGTGCTCTCTATCTCTTTCTCACTGCCCTTCTGTCTCTCTCTCTCTCACTCTCGCTGCCCTACTCTCTCTCACTGCCCTGTTCGCTCCTTCTCTCTCTCACTGCCCTGCTCTCTCTCTCTCTCTCGCTGCCCTGCTCTCTCTCTCTCACTGCCCTGCTGTCTCTCTCTCATTGCCCTGCTCTCTCTTTCACTGCCCTGCTCTCTCTCTCTCTTACTGCCCAGATGTCTCTGTCTCTCCCACTGCCCTGCTCTCTCTCTCTTACTGCCCTGCTGTCTCTCATTGCCCTGCTCTCTCTCACTGCCCTGCGCTCTCTCTCTCTCTTTCTCTCACTGCTCTGCTCTCTCTCTCTCGCTCTTGCTGGCCTGCTTTCTATCTCTCTCACTGTCCTTTTCTCTCTCTCTTACTGTCCTGCTCTCTCTCTCTCTCTCACCGCCGTGCTTTCTCTCTCGCTGCCCTGCTCTCTCTCCCTCACTGTCCTGCTCTCTCGCTCTCTCTCACAGCCCTGCTCTCTCTCTATCACTGCCCGGCTCTCTCTCTCTCTCTCTCACTGCCCTGCTCTCTCTCATTACCATGTGCTTCTCTCTCTTTCTCACTGCCCTTCTCTCTATCTCTCTCTCTCTCCCTCTCGCTGCACTACTCTCTCTCTCTCTCTCTCACTGCCCTGCTCTCTCATTCACTCTCTCGCTGCCCTGCTCGCTCACTCTATCTCTCTCTCACTGCCCTGCTCTCTCTCTTTCACTGCCCTGCTCTCTCTCTCTCTCTCTCACACAGCCCTGCTCTCTCTCTATCACTGCACGGCTCTCTCTCTCTTTCACTGCCCTGCTCTTTCTCATTACCATGTTCTCTCTCTCTCTTTCTCACTGCCCTTCTCTCTCTCTCTGTCTCGTTGCCCTACTCTCTCTCACCACCATGTGCTCTCTCTCTCTTTCTCACTGCCCTTCTCTCTCTCTCTCTCTCTCTCTCTCTCGCTGCCCTACTCTCTCTCTGTCTCTCTTACTGCCCTGCTCTCTCATTCTCTCTCTCGCTGCCCTGCTCACTCACTCTATCTCTCTCTCACTGCCCTGCTCTCTCTCTTTCACTGCCCTGCTCTCTCTCTCTCTCTCTCACACAGCCCTGCTCTCTCTCTATCACTGCACGGCTCTCTCTCTCTTTCACTGCCCTGCTCTTTCTCATTACCATGTTCTCTCTCTCTCTTTCTCACTGCCCTTCTCTCTCTCTCTCTGTCTCGCTGCCCTACTCTCTCTCACCACCATGTGCTCTCTCTCTCTTTCTCACTGCCCTTCTCTCTCTCTCTCTCTCTTTGCACTACTCTCTCTCTCTCTCACTGCCCTGCTCTCTCATTCTCTCTCTCGCTGCCCTGCTCTCTCTCTCTCTCTCTCTCAGCCCTGTTCTCTCTCTCTCTCTCTCTCTCAATGCCCTGCCCTGCTCTCTTACTGCCCTGCTCTCTTTCTTTCACTGCCCAGCTCTCTCTCTCTCACTGCCATGCTCACTCTCTCTCTCACTGCCCTTCTCACTCTCTCATTGCCCAGCTCTCTCTCTCTCTCTGCCCTGCTCTCTCTCTCTCTTGCTAGCCTGCTCTCTCTCTCTCTCTCTCATTGTCCTGCTCTCTGTCTCGCTGCCCTGCTCTCTCTCTCTCTCTCTCTCGCTGCCCTACTCTCTCTCTGTCTCTCTTACTGCCCTGCTCTCTCATTCTCTCTCTCTCTGCCCTGTTCTCTCTCTCTCTCTCTCTCTCAATGCCCTGCCCTCTCTCTCACTGCCCTGCTCTCTTTCACTGCCCTGCTCTCTCTCTCTCACTGCCCTGTTCTCTCATTCTCTCTCTCGCTGCCCTGCTCTCTCATTCTCTCTCTCTCTGCCCTGCTCTCTCTCTCTCTCTCTCTCTCAATGCCCTGCCCTCTCTCTCACTGCCCTGCTCTCTTTCACTGCCCTGCTCTCTCTCTCTCACTGCCCTGTTCTCTCATTCTCTCTCTCGCTGCCCTGCTCTCTCTCTCTCTCTCTCTCTCTCACTGCCCTGCCCTCTCTCTCTCACTGCCCTGATCTCTCTCTCACTGCCCTGCTCTCTCTCTTTCACTGCCCTGCTCTCTCTCTCTCACTGCCATGCTCTCTCTCTCTCTCACTGCCCTTCTCACTCTCTGATTGCCCAGCTCTCTCTCTCTCTCACTGCCCTGCTCTCTCTCTCTCTCTTGCGAGACTGCTCTCTCTCTCTCACTCACTATCTCATTGACCTGCTCTCTGTCTCGCTGCCCTGATCTCTCATTCTCTCTCTCGCTGCCCTGCTCTCTCTCTCTCTCTCTCTCTCTCACTGCCCTGCCCTCTCTCTCTCACTGCCCTGATCTCTCTCTCACTGCCCTGCTCTCTCTCTTTCACTGCCCTGCTCTCTCTCTCTCACTGCCATGCTCTCTCTCTCTCTCACTGCCCTTCTCACTCTCTGATTGACCAGCTCTCTCTCTCTCTCACTGCCCTGCTCTCTCTCTCTCTCTTGCGAGCCTGCTCTCTCTCTCTCACTCACTATCTCATTGACCTGCTCTCTGTCTCGCTGCCCTGATCTCTCTCTCTCTCTCTCTCTCTCACTGCCCTCTCTCTCTCTAACTGACCTGCTCTCTCTCTCTCTCTGCCCTGCTCTCTATTTCTCACTGCCCTGCTCTCTCTCTCTCGCTCATTGCCCTGATCTCTCTCTTTCACTGCCCTGTGCACTCTCGCTCTCTCTCTCTCACTGCGCTGCTCTCCCTCACTCTCTCACTGCCCCACTCTCTCTCTCTCTCTCTCTCTCTCTCGCAGCCCTGCTCTCTCTCTCTCTCTCTCTCTCTGTCTCACTGCCCTGCTGTCTCTCTCTCTCATTGCCCTGCTCTCTCTTTCACTGCCCTGCTGTCTCTCTTACTGCCCAGATCTCTCTCTCTCTCACAGTGCCCTGCTCTCTCTCTCTCTCTCACTGCCCTGCTCTCTCTTTTTCTCACTGCCCTGCTTTCTCTCTCTCTCGCTGCCTGGCTCTCTCTCTCTCTCTCTCTCACTGCCTTGATTCTTTCTCTCTCTCTCTCTCTCTCTCTTTGCCCTGCTCTCTCTCTCTCTCACTGCCCTGCTCTCTCCCCAATTCACTGCCCTGCTCTCACTCTCTCTCACTACCCTGCACTCTATCCCTCTCTCACCACCCTGCTCACTCTCTCTCACTGCACTGCTCTCTCTCTCTCTCTCACTGCCCTGCTCTCTTTCTCACTGCCCTGCTCTGTCTTCTCTCACTGCCCTGCTCTCTCTCTCTCTCTCTCTCACTGCCCTGCCCTCTCTCTCTTACTGCCCTGCTGTCTCTCATTGCCCTGCTCTCTCTCACTGCCCTGTGCTCTCTCTCTCTCTCTTTCTCACTGCCCTTCTCTCTCTCTCTCTCACTGTCCTGCTCTCTCTCACTGCCCTGCTCTCTCTCACTCTCTCACTGACCTGCTCTCTCTCTCTCTCTCACTGCCGTGCTTTCTCTCTCGCTGCCCTGCTCTCTCTCTCTCTCTCTCACTGCCCTGCTCTCTCTCACTGCCCTGCGCTCTCACTCTCTCTCTCTCTCTCACTGCCCTGCTCTCTCTCTCTCTCACAGCCCTGCTCTCTCTCTCTCTATCACTGCGCGGCTCTCTCTCTTTCTCACTGCCCTTCTCTTTCTCTCTCTGTCTCGCTGCTCTCCTCTCTCTCACCACCCTGTGCTCTCCCTCTCTTTCTCACTGCCCTTCTCTCTCTCTCTCTCTCTCTCTCAATGCCCTGCCCTCTCTCTCACTGCCCTGCTCTCTTTCACTGCCCTGCTCTCTCTCTCTCACTGCCCTGTTCTCTCATTCTCTCTCTCGCTGCCCTGCTCTCTCTCTCTCTCTCTCTCTCTCACTGCCCTGCCCTCTCTCTCTCACTGCCCTGATCTCTCTCTCACTGCCCTGCTCTCTTTCTTTCACTGCCCTGCTCTCTCTCTCTCACTGCCATGCTCTCTCTCTCTCTCACTGCCGTTCTCACTCTCTGATTGCCCAGCTCTCTCTCTCTCACTGCCCTGCTCTCTCTCTCTCTTGCGAGCCTGCTCTCTCTCTCTCACTCACTATCTCATTGACCTGCTCTCTGTCTCGCTGCCCTGATCTCTCTCTCTCTCTCTCTCACTGCCCTCTCTCTCTCTAACTGACCTGCTCTCTCTCTCTCTCTGCCCTGCTCTCTATTTCTCACTGCCCTGCTCTCTCTCTCTTGCTCATTGCCCTGATCTCTCTCTTTCACTGCCCTGTGCACTCTCGCTCTCTCCCTGTCACTGCGCTGCTCTCCCTCACTCTCTCACTGCCCCTCTCTCTCTCTCTCTCTCTCTCTCTCTCGCAGCCCTGCTCTCTCTCTCTCTCTCTCTCTGTCTCACTGCCCTGCTGTCTCTCTCTCTCATTGCCCTGCTCTCTCTTTCACTGCCCTGCTGTCTCTCTTACTGCCCAGATCTCTCTCTCTCTCTCAGTGCCCTGCTCTCTCTCTCTCTCTCTCACTACCCTGCTCTCTCTTTTTCTCACTGCCCTGCTTTCTCTCTCTCTCTCGCTGCCTGGCTCTCTCTCTCTCTCTCTCTCTCTCACTGCCTTGATTCTTTCTCTCTCTCTCTCTCTCTCTCATTGCCCTAATCTCTCTCTCTCTCACTGCCCTGCTCTCTCTCCCCAATTCACTGCCCTGCTCTCACTCTCTCACTACCCTGCACTCTATCCCTCTCTCACCACCCTGCTCACTCTCTCTCACTGCACTGCTCTCTCTCTCTCTCTCACTGCCCTGCTCTCTTTCTCACTGCCCTGCTCTGTCTTCTCTCACTGCCCTGCTCTCTCTCTCTCTCTCTCTCTCACTGCCCTGCCCTCTCTCTCTTACTGCCCTGCTGTCTCTCATTGCCCTGCTCTCTCTCACTGCCCTGTGCTCTCTCTCTCTCTTTCTCACTGCCCTTCTCTCTCTCTCTCTCTTACTGTCCTGCTCTCTCTCACTGCACTGCTCTCTCTCACTCTCTCACTGCCCTGCTCTCTCTCTCTCTCTCTCACTGCCGTGCTTTCTCTCTCGCTGCCCTGCTCTCTCTCTCTCTCACTGCCCTGCTCTCTCTCACTGCCCTGCGCTGTCTCTCTCTCTCTCTCTCACTGCCCTGCTCTCTCTCTCTCACAGCCCTGCTCTCTCTCTCTATCACTGCGCGGCTCTCTCTCTTTCTCACTGCCCTTTCTCTCTCTCTCTCTGTCTCGCTGCCCTACTCTCTCTCACCACCCTGTGCTCTCCCTCTCTTTCTCACTGCCCTTCTCTCTCTCTCTCTCTCTCTCTCTCTCTCTCTTGCTGCCCTACTCTCTCCCTCTATCTCACTGCCCTGGTCTCTCATTCTCTCTCTCGCTGCCCTGCTCTCTCTCTCTCTCTCTCTGCCCTGTTCTCTCTCTCTCTCTCTCTCTCTCACTGCCCTGCCCTCTCTCTCACTGCCCTGCACTCTCACTTTCACTGCCCTGCTCTCTCTCTCTCACTGCCCTGTTCTCTCATTCTCTCTCTCGCAGCCCTGCTCTCTCTCTCTCTCTCTCTCTCACTGCCCTGCTCTCTCTCTCTCACTGCCCTGACCTCTCTCTCACTGCCCTGCTCTCTCTCTTTCACTGCCCTGCTCTCTCTCTCTCACTGCCATGCTCTCTCTCTCTCTCACTGCCCTGTTCTCTCATTCTCTCTCTCACTGCCCGGCTCTCTCTCTCTCTCTCTCACTGCTCTGCTCTCTCTCTCTCACTGCCCTGACCTCTCTCTCACTGCCCTGCTCTCTCTCTTTCACTGCCCTGCTCTCTCTCTCTCACTGCCATGCTCTCTCTCTCTCTCACTGCCCTGTTCCGTCATTCTCTCTCTCACTGCCCTGCTCTCTCACTCTCTCTCACAGCCCTGCTCTCTCCCTATCACTGCCCGGCTCTCTCTCTCTCTCTCTCACTGCCCTGCTCTCTCTCATTACCATGTGCTTCTCTCTCTTTCTCACAGCCCTTCTCTCTCTCTCTCTCTCTCTCTCGCTGCCCTACTCTCTCTCACTCTCTCTCACTGCCCTGCTCTCTCATTCTCTCTCTCGCTGCCCTGCTCGCTCACTCTATCTCTCTGTCACTGCCCTGCTCTCTCTCTCTCACTGCCCTGCTCTCTCTCTATCACTGCGCGGCTCTCTCTCTCTCTTTCACTGCCCTGCTCACTCTCATTACCATGTGCTCTCTCTCTCTTTCTCACTGCCCTTCTCTCTCTCTCTCTGTCTCGCTGCCCTACTCTCTCTCACCACCATGTGCTCTCTCTCTCTTTCTCACTGCCCTTCTCTCTCTCTCTCTCTCTCTCGTTGCCCTACTCTCTCTCTCTCTCTCTCACTGCCCTGCTCTCTCATTCTCTCTCTCGCTGCCCTGCTCTCTCTCTCTCTCTCTCAACCCTGTTCTCTCTCTCTCTCTCTCTCTCAATGCCCTGCCCTCTCTCTTACTGCCCTGCTCTCTCTCTTTCACTGCCCTGCTCTCTCTCTCTCACTGCAATGCTCACTCTCTCTCTCACTGCCCTTCTCACTCTCTCATTGCCCAGCTCTCTCTCTCTGCCCTGCTCTCTCTCTCTCTTGCTAGCCTGCTCTCTCTCTCTCTCTCTCTCATTGTCCTGCTCTCTCTCTCGCTGCTCTGCTCTCTCTCTCTCTCTCTCTCTCTTGCTGCCCTACTCTCTCTCTCTATCGCACTGCCCTGCTCTCTCATTCCCTCTTTCGCTGCCCTGCTCTCTCTCTCCCTCTCTCTCTGCCCTGTTCTCTCTCTCTCTCTCACTGCCCTGCCCTCTCTCTCACTGCCCTGCTCTCTCTCTTTCACTGCCCTGCTCTCTCTCTCTCACTGCCCTGTTCTCTCATTCTCTCTCTCGCTGCCCTGCTCTCTGTCTCTCTCTCTCGCAGCCCTGCTCTCTCTCTCTCTCTCACACTACCCTGCCCTCTCTCTCTCACTGCCCTGACCTCTCTCTCACTGCCCTGCTCTCTCTCTTTCACTGCCCTGCTCTCTCTCTCTCACTGCCCTGTTCTCTCATTCTCTCTCTCACTGCCCTGTTCTCTCATTCTCTCTCTCGCTGCCCTGCTCTCTCTCTTTCTCTCTCGCAGAACTGCTCTCTCTCTCTCTCTCACTGCCCTGCCCTCTCTCTCTCACTGCCCTGACCTCTCTCTCACTGCCCTGCTCTCTCTCTTTCACTGCCCTGCTCTCTCTCTCTCACTGCCCTGCTCCCTCTCTCTCACTGCCCTTCTCACTCTCACATTGCCCAGCTCTCTCCCTCTCACTGCCCTTCTCACTCTCTCATTGCCCAGCTCTCTCCCTCTCACTGCCCTGCTCTCTCTCTCTCGCTAGCCTGCTCTCTCACTCTCTCTCTCTCTCATTGTCCTGCTCTCTCTCTCGCTGCCATGCTCTCTCTCTCTCTATCTCTCACTGCCCTCTCTCTCTCTCACTGACCTGCTCTCTCTCTCTCTCACTGCCCTGCTCTCTATTTCTCACTGCCCTGCTCTCTCTCTCTCGCTCATTGCCCTGAACTCTCTCTTTCACTGCCCTGCGCACTCTCGCTCTCTCTCTATCACTGCGCGGCTCTCTCTCTCTCTTTCACTGCCCTGCTCACTCTCATTACCATGTGCTCTCTCTCTCTTTCTCACTGCCCTTCTCTCTCTCTCTCTGTCTCGCTGCCCTACTCTCTCTCACCACCATGTGCTCTCTCTCTCTTTCTCACTGCCCTTCTCTCTCTCTCTCTCTCTCTCGTTGCCCTACTCTCTCTCTCTCTCTCTCACTGCCCTGCTCTCTCATTCTCTCTCTCGCTGCCCTGCTCTCTCTCTCTCTCAACCCTGTTCTCTCTCTCTCTCTCTCTCTCTCAATGCCCTGCCCTCTCTCTTACTGCCCTGCTCTCTCTCTTTCACTGCCCTGCTCTCTCTCTCTCACTGCAATGCTCACTCTCTCTCTCACTGCCCTTCTCACTCTCTCATTGCCCAGCTCTCTCTCTCTCTCTGCCCTGCTCTCTCTCTCTCTTGCTAGCCTGCTCTCTCTCTCTCTCTCTCTCATTGTCCTGCTCTCTGTCTCGCTGCTCTGCTCTCTCTCTCTCTCTCTCTCTTGCTGCCCTACTCTCTCTCTCTATCGCACTGCCCTGCTCTCTCATTCCCTCTTTCGCTGCCCTGCTCTCTCTCTCTCTCTCTCTCTGCCCTGTTCTCTCTCTCTCTCTCACTGCCCTGCCCTCTCTCTCACTGCCCTGCTCTCTCTCTTTCACTGCCCTGCTCTCTCTCTCTCACTGCCCTGTTCTCTCATTCTCTCTCTCGCTGCCCTGCTCTCTGTCTCTCTCTCTCGCAGCCCTGCTCTCTCTCTCTCTCTCTCACTACCCTGCCCTCTCTCTCTCACTGCCCTGACCTCTCTCTCACTGCCCTGCTCTCTCTCTTTCACTGCCCTCCTCTCTCTCTCTCTCACTGCCATGCTCTCTCTCTCTCTCACTGCCCTGTTCTCTCATTCTCTCTCTCGCTGCCCTGCTCTCTCTCTTTCTCTCTCGCAGAACTGCTCTCTCTCTCTCTCTCACTGCCCTGCCCTCTCTCTCTCACTGCCCTGACCTCTCTCTCACTGCCCTGCTCTCTCTCTTTCACTGCCCTGCTCTCTCTCTCTCACTGCCCTGCTCCCTCTCTCTCACTGCCCTTCTCACTCTCTCATTGCCCAGCTCTCTCCCTCTCACTGCCCTTCTCACTCTCTCATTGCCCAGCTCTCTCCCTCTCACTGCCCTGCTCTCTCTCTCTCGCTAGCCTGCTCTCTCACTCTCTCTCTCTCTCATTGTCCTGCTCTCTCTCTCGCTGCCCTGCTCTCTCTCTCTCTATCTCTCACTGCCCTCTCTCTCTCTCACTGACCTGCTCTCTCTCTCTCTCACTGCCCTGCTCTCTCTCTCTCATTGCCCTACTCTCTCTCTCACTGCCCTGCTCTCTATTTCTCACTGCCCTGCTCTCTCTCTCTCGCTCATTGCCCTGAACTCTCTCTTTCACTGCCCTGCGCACTCTCGCTCTCTCTCTCTCACTGCGCTGCTCTCTCTCACTCTCTCACTGCCCTGCTCTCTCTCTCTCTCTCGCTGCCTTGCTCTCTCTCTTCTCTCTCTGTCTCACTGCCCTGCTGTCTCTCTCTCTCTCATTGCCCTGCTCTCTCTTTCACTGCCCTGCTCTCTCTCTCTCTTACTGCCCAGATGTCTCTGTCTCTCTCACTGCCCTGCTCTCTATCTCTCACTGCCCTGCTCTCTCTCTCTCTCTCATTGCCCTGATCTCTCTCTTTCACTGCCCTGCTCTCTCTCTCTCTTACTGCCCAGATGTCTCTGTCTCTCTCACTGACCTGCTCTCTCTCTCTTACTGCCCTGCTGTCTCTCATTGCCCTGCTCTCTCTCACTGCCCTGCGCTCTCTCTCTCTCTCACTGCCCTGCTCTCTTTCTCACTGCCCTGCTCTGTCTTCTCTCACTGCCCTGCTCTCTCTCTCTCTCTCTCTCACTGCCCTGCCCTCTCTCTCTTACTGCCCTGCTGTCTCTCATTGCCCTGCTCTCTCTCACTGCCCTGTGCTCTCTCTCTCTCTTTCTCACTGCCCTTCTCTCTCTCTCTCTCTCTTACTGTCCTGCTCTCTCTCACTGCCCTGCTCTCTCTCACTCTCTCACTGACCTGCTCTCTCTCTCTCTCTCTCACTGCCCTGCTCTCTCTCACTGCCCTGCGCTCTCTCTCTCTCTCTCTCTCTCTCTCACTGCCCTGCTCTCTCTCTCTCACTGCCCTGCTCTCTCTCTCTCTCTCACAGCCCTGCTCTCTCTCTCTATCACTGCGCGGCTCTCTCTCTTTCTCACTGCCCTTTCTCTCTCTCTCTGTCTCGCTGCCCTACTCTCTATCACCACCCTGTGCACTCCCTCTCTTTCTCACTGCCCTTCTCTCTCTCTCTCTCTCTCTCTTGCTGCCCTACTCTCTCCCTCTATCTCACTGCCCTGCTCTCTCATTCTCTCTCTCGCTGCCCTGCTCTCTCTCTCTCTCTCTGCCCTGTTCTCTCTCTCTCTCTCTCTCTCTCACTGCCCTGCCCTCTCTCTCACTGCCCTGCACTCTCTCTTTCACTGCCCTGCTCTCTCTCTCTCACTGCCCTGTTCTCTCAGTCTCTCTCTCGCTGCCCTGCTCTCTGTCTCTCTCTCTCGCAGCCCTGCTCTCTCTCTCTCTCTCTCACTGCCCTGCTCTCTCTCTTTCACTGCCATGCTCACTCTCTCTCTTACTGCCATTCTCACTCTCTCATTGCCCAGCTCTCTCTCTCTCTCTGCCCTGCTCTCTCACTCTCTTGCTAGCCTGCTCTCTCTCTCTCTCTCTCATTGTCCTGCTCTCTGTCTCGCTGCCCTGCTCTCTCTCTCTCTCTCTCTCTTGCTGCCCTACTCTCTCTCTCTATCACACTGCCCTGCTCTCTCATTCCCTCTCTCGCTGCCCTGCTCTCTCTCTCTCTCTCTGCCCTGTTCTCTCTCTCTCTCTCACTGCCCTGCCCTCTCTCTCCCTGCCCTGCTCTCTCTCTTTCACTGCCCTACTCTCTCTCTCTCACTGCCCTGTTCTCTCATTCTCTCTCTCGCTGCCCTGCTCTCTGTCTCTCTCTCTCGCAGCCCTGCTCTCTCTCTCTCTCTCTTACTGCCCTGCTCTCTCTCTTTCACTGCCCTGCTCTCTCTCTCACTGCCCTGTTCTCTCATTTTCTCTCTCACTGCCCTGCTCTCTGTCTCTCTCTCTCGCAGCCCTGCTCTCTCTCTCTCTCTCTCGCAGACCTGCTCTCTCTCTCTCACTGCCCTGGCCTCTCTCTCTCACTGCCCTGACCTCTCTCTCACTGCCCTGCTCTCTCTCTTTCACTGCCCTGCTCTCTCTCTCTCACTGCCCTGCTCTCTCTCTCTCTCACTGCCCTTCTCACTCTCTCATTGCCCAGCTCTCTCTCTCTCACTGCCCTTCTCATTCTCTCATTGCCCAGCTCTCTCCCTCTCACTGCCCTGCTCTCTCTCTCTCGCTAGCCTGCTCTCTCATTCTCTCTCTCTCTCTCATTGTCCTGCTCTCTCTCTCGCTGCCTTGCTCTCTCTCTCTCTCTCTCTCTCACTGCCCTGCTCTCTCTCTCTCACTGCCCTGACCTCTCTCTCACTGCCATGCTCTCTCTCTCTCTCACTGCCCTGTTCTCTCATTCTCTCTCTCGCTGCGCTGCTCTCTCTCTTTCTCTCTCGCAGAACTGCTCTCTCTCTCTCTCTCTCACTGCCCTGCCCTCTCTCTCTCACTGCCCTGACCTCTCTCTCACTGCCATGCTCTCTCTCTTTCACTGCCCTGCTCTCTCTCTCTCACTGCCCTGCTCTCTCTCTCTCTCACTGCCCTTCTCACTCTCTCATTGCCCAGCTCTCTCTCTCTCACTGCCCTTCTCACTCTCTCATTGCCCAGCTCTCTCCCTCTCACTGCCCTGCTCTCTCTCTCTCGCTAGCCTGCTCTCTCACTCTCTCTCTCTCTCATTGTCCTGCTCTCTCTCTCGCTGCCCTGCTCTCTCTCTCTCTCTCTATCTCTCACTGCCCTCTCTCTCTCTCACTGACCTGCTCTCTCTCTCTCTCACTGCCCTGCTCTCTCTCTCTCATTGCCCTACTCTCTCTCTCACTGCCCTGCTCTCTATTTCTCACTGCCCTGCTCTCTCTCTCTCGCTCATTGCCCTGAACTCTCTCTTTCACTGCCCTGCGCACTCTCGCTCTCTCTCTCTCACTGTGCTGCTCTCTCTCACTCTCTCACTGCCCTGCTCTCTCTCTCTCTCTCGCTGCCTTGCTCTCTCTCTTCTCTCTCTGTCTCACTGCCCTGCTGTCTCTCTCTCTCATTGCCCTGCTCTCTCTTTCACTGCCCTGCTCTCTCTCTCTCTTACTGCCCAGATGTCTCTGTCTCTCTCACTGCCCTGCTCTCTATCTCTCACTGCCCTGCTCTCTCTCTCTCTCTCATTGCCCTGATCTCTCTCTTTCACTGCCCTGCTCTCTCTCTCTCTTACTGCCCAGATGTCTCTGTCTCTCTCACTGCCCTGCTCTCTCTCTCACTGCCCTGCTGTCTCTCATTGCCCTGCTCTCTCTCACTGCCCTGCGCTCTCTCTCTCTCTCACTGCCCTGCTCTCTTTCTCACTGCCCTGCTCTGTCTTCTCTCACTGCCCTGCTCTCTCTCTCTCTCTCTCTCACTGTCCTGCCCTCTCTCTCTTACTGCCCTGCTGTCTCTCATTGCCCTGCTCTCTCTCACTGCCCTGTGCTCTCTCTCTCTCTTTCTCACTGCCCTTCTCTCTCTCTCTCTTACTGTCCTGCTCTCTCTCACTGCCCTGCTCTCTCTCACTCTCTCACTGCCCTGCTCTCTCTCTCTCTCTCTCACTGCCGTGCTTTCTCTCTCGCTGCCCTGCTCTCTCTCTCTCTCTCTCACTGCCCTGCTCTCTCTCACTGCCCTGCGCTCTCTCTCTCTCTCTCTCTCTCACTGCCCTGCTCTATCTCTCTCACTGACCTGCTCTCTCTCTCTCTCACAGCCCTGCTCTCTCTCTCTATCACTGCGCGGCTCTCTCTCTTTCTCACTGCCCTTTCTCTCTCTCTCTGTCTCGCTGCCCTACTCTCTCTCACCACCCTGTGCTCTCCCTCTCTTTCTCACTGCCCTTCTCTCTCTCTCTCTCTCTCTTGCTGCCCTACTCTCTCCCTCTATCTCACTGCCCTGCTCTCTCATTCTCTCTCTCGCTGCCCTTCTCTCTCTCTCTCTCTCTTTCTGCCCTGTTCTCTCTCTCTCTCTCTCTCACTGCCCTGCCCTCTCTCTCACTGCGCTGCACTCTCTCTTTCACTGCCCTGCTCTCTCTCTCTCACTGCCCTGTTCTCTCATTCTCTCTCTCGCTGCCCTGCTCTCTGTCTCTCTCTCTCGCAGCCCTGCTCTCTCTCTCTCTCTCTCTCACTGCCCTGCTCTCTCTCTCTCACTGCCCTGACCTCTCTCTCACTGCCCTGCTCTCTCTCTTTCACTGCCCTGCTCTCTCTCTCTCACTGCCATGCTCTCTCTCTCTTTAACTGCCCTGTTCTCTCATTCTCTCTCTCACTGCCCTGCTCTCTCACTCTCTCTCACAGCCCTGTTCTCTCATTCTCTCTCTCACTGCCCTGCTCTCTCACTCTCTCTCACAGCCCTGCTCTCTCCCTATCACTGCCGGGCTCTCTCTCTCTCTCTCACTGCCCTGCTCTCTCTCATTACCATGTGCTTCTCTCTCTTTCTCACAGCCCTTCTCTCTCTCTCTCTCTCTCTCTCACTGCCCTACTCTCTCTCTCTCTCTCTCTCACTGCCCTGCTCTCTCATTCTCTCTCTCGCTGCCCTGCTCGCTCACTCTATGTCTCTCTCACTGCCCTGCTCTCTCTCTCTCACTGCCCTGCTCTCTCTCTCTCTCTCTCTCACAGCCCTGCTCTCTCTATCACTGCGCGGCTCTCTCTCTCTTTCACTGCCCTGCTCTCTCTCATTAACAAGTGCTCTCTCTCTCTTTCTCACTGCCCTTCTCTCTCTCTCTCTGTCTCGCTGCCCTACTCTCTCTCACCACCATGTGCTCTCTCTCTCTTTCTCACTGCCCTTCTCTCTCTCTCTCTCTCTTTGCACTACTCTCTCTCTCTCTCACTGCCCTGCTCTCTCATTCTCTCTCTCGCTGCCCTGCTCTCTCTCTCTCTCTCTCCTAGCCCTGTTCTCTCTCTCTCTCTCTCTCTCAATGCCCTGCCCTGCTCTCTTACTGCCCTGCTCTCTTTCTTTCACTGCCCAGCTCTCTCTCTCTCACTGCCATGCTCACTCTCTCTCTCACTGCCCTTCTCACTCTCTCATTGCCCAGCTCTCTCTCTCTCTCTGCCCTGCTCTCTCTCTCTCTTGCTAGCCTGCTCTCTCTCTCTCTCTCTCATTGTCCTGCTCTCTGTCTCGCTGCCCTGCTCTCTCTCTCTCTCTCTCTCTCGCTGCCCCACTCTCTCTCTCTATCACACTGCCCTGCTTTCTCATTCCCTCTTTCGCTGCCCTGCTCTCTCTCTCACTGCCCTGCTCTCTCTCTTTCACTGCCCTGCTCTCTCTCTCTCACTGCCCTGTTCTCTCATTCTCTCTCTCGCTGCCCTGCTCTCTGTTTCTCTCTCTCGCAGCCCTGCTCTCTCTCTCTCTCTCTCTCACTACCCTGCCCTCTCTCTCTCACTGCCCTGACCTCTCTCTCACTGCCCTGCTCTCTCTCTTTCACTGCCCTCCTCTCTCTCTCTCTCACTGCCATGCTCTCTCTCTCTCTCACTGCCCTGTTCTCTCATTCTCTCTCTCACTGCCCTGCTCTCTCTCTCTCTCTCACTGCCCTGCTCTCTCTCATTACCATGTGCTTCTCTCTCTTTCTCACAGCCCTTCTCTCTCTCTCTCTCTCTCTCTCACTGCCCTACTCTCTCTCTCTCTCTCTCTCACTGCCCTGCTCTCTCATTCTCTCTCTCGCTGCCCTGCTCGCTCACTCTATGTCTCTCTCACTGCCCTGCTCTCTCTCTCTCACTGCCCTGCTCTCTCTCACTCTCTCTCTCGCTGCCCTGCTCTCTCTCTCTCTCTCTCTGCCCTGTTCTCTCTCTCTCTCTCTCTCTCTCTCTCTCACTGCCCTGCCCTCTCTCTCACTGCCCTGCACTCTCTCTTTCACTGCCCTGCTCTCTCTCTCTCACTGCCCTGTTCTCTCATTCTCTCTCTCGCTGCCCTGCTCTCTGTCTCTCTCTCTCGCAGCCCTGCTCTCTCTCTCTCTCTCTCTCACTGCCCTGCTCTCTCTCTCTCACTGCCCTGACCTCTCTCTCACTGCCCTGCTCTCTCTCTTTCACTGCCCTCCTCTCTCTCTCTCACTGCCATGCTCTCTTTCTCTCTCACTGCCCTGTTCTCTCATTCTCTCTCTCACTGCCCTGCTCTCTCACTCTCTCTCACAGCCCTGCTCTCTCCCTATCACTGCCCGGCTCTCTCTCTCTCTCTCTCACTGCCCTGCTCTCTCTCATTACCATGTGCTTCTCTCTCTTTCTCACAGCCCTTCTCTCTCTCTCTCTCTCTCTCTCTCGCTGCCCTACTCTCTCTGTCTCTCTCTCTCACTGCCCTGCTCTCTCATTCTCTCTTTCGCTGCCCTGCTCGCTCACTCTATCTCTCTCTCACTGCCCTGCTCTCTCTCTCTCACTGCCCTGTAATCTCTCTCTCTCTCACAGCCCTGCTCTCTCTATCACTGCGCGGCTCTCTCTTTCACTGCCGTGCTCTCTCTCATTACCATGTGCTCTCTCTCTCTTTCTCACTGCCCTTCTCTCTCTCTCTCTGTCTCGCTGCCCTACTCTCTCTCACCACCATGTGCTCTCTCTCTCTTTCTCACTGCCCTTCTCTCTCTCTCTCTCTCTCTCTCATTGCCCTACTCTCTCTCTCTCTCTCTCTCACTGCCCTACTCTCTCATTCTCTCTCTTGCTGCCCTGCTCTCTCTCTCTCTCTCTCTCAGCCCTGTTCTCTCTCTCTCTCTCTCTCTCAATGCCCTGCCCTCTCTCTCACTGCCCTGCTCTCTCTCTTTCACTGCCCTGCTCTCTCTCTCTCACTGCCATGCTCACTCTCTCTCTCACTGCCCTTCTCACTCTCTCATTGCCCAGCTCTCTCTCTCTCTCTGCCCTGCTCTCTCTCTCTCTTGCTAGCCTGCTCTCTCTCTCTCTCTCTCTCATTGTCCTGCTCTCTGTCTCGCTGCCCTGCTCTCTCTCTCTCTCTCTCTCTTGCTGCCCTACTCTCTCTCTCTCTATCACACTACCCTGCTCTCTCATTCCCTCTCTCGCTGCCCTCCCCTCTCTCTCTCTCTCTCTCTGCCCTGTTCTCTCTCTCTCTCTCTCTCACTGCCCTGCCCTCTCTCTCACTGCCCTGCTCTCTCTCTTTCACTGCCCTCTCTCTCTCTCTAACTGCCCTGTTCTCTCATTCTCTCTCTCGCTGCCCTGCTCTCTGTCTCTCTCTCTCGCAGCCCTGCTCTCTCTCTCTCTCTCTCTCTCACTACCCTGCCCTCTCTCTCTCACTGCCCTGACCTCTCTCTCACTGACCTCCTCTCTCTCTCTCTCACTGCCATGCTCTCTCTCTCTCACTGCCCTGTTCTCTCATTCTCTCTCTAGCTGCCCTGCTCTCTCTTTTTCTCTCTCGCAGAACTGCTCTCTCTCTCTCTCTCTCTCTCACTGCCCTGCCCTCTCTCTCTCACTGCCCTGACCTCTCTCTCACTGCCCTGCTCTCTCTCTTTCACTGACCTGCTCTCTCTCTCTCACTGCCCTGCTCTCTCTCTCTCTCACTGCCCTTCTCACTCTCTCATTGCCCAGCTCTGTCTCTCTCTCACTGCCCTTCTCACTCTCTCATTGCCCAGCGCTCTCCCTCTCACTGCCCTGCTCTCTCTCTCTCGCTAGCCTGCTCTCTCACTCTCTCTCTCTCATTGTCCTGCTCTCTCTCTCGCTGCCCTGCTCTCTCTCTCTCTCTATCTCTCATTGCCCTCTCTCTCTCTCACTGACCTGCTCTCTCTCTCTCTCACTGCCCTGCTCTCTATTTCTCACTGCCCTGCTCTGTCTCTCTCACTGCCCTGCTCTCTCTCTCTCGCAGCCCTGCTCTCTCTCTCTCTCTCTCACTTCCCTGCTCTCTCTCTCTCACTGCCCTGACCTCTTTCTCACTGCCCTGCTCTCTCTCTTTCACTGCCCTGCTCTCTCTCTCTCACTGCCATGCTCTCTCTCTCTCTCTCACTGCCCTGTTCTCTCATTCTCTCTCTCGCTGCCCTGCTCTCTCTCTCTCTCTCTCTCTCAGACGTGCTCTCTCTCTCTCTCTCTCTCTCACTGCCCTGCCCTCTCTCTCTCACTGCCCTGACCTCTCTCTCACTGCCCTGCTCTCTCTCTTTCACTGCCCTGCTCTCTCTCTCACACTGCCATGCTCTCTCTCTCTCTCACTGCCCTTCTCACTCTGTCATTGCCCAGCTCTCTCTCTCTCACTGCCCTTCTCACTCTCTCATTGCCCAGCTCTCTCCCTCTCACTGCCCTGCTCTCTCTCTCTCACTAGCCTGCTCTCTCTCTCTCTCTCTCTCTCTCATTGTCCTGCTCTCTCTCTCGCTGCCCTGCTCTCTCTCTCTCTCTATCTCTCACTGCCCTCTCTCTCTCTCACTGCCCTGCTCTCTCTCTCTCGCTCATTGCCCTGAACTCTCTCTTTCACTGCACTGCGCACTCTCGCTCTCTCTCTCTCACCGCGCTGCTCTCTCTCACTCTCTCACTGCCCTGCTCTCTCTCTCTCTCTCTCGCTGCCCTGCTCTCTCTCTCTCTCTCTCTCACTGCCCTCCTCTCTCTCACTGCCCTGCTCTCTCTCACTACCCTGTGCTCTCTCTCTCTTTCTCACTGCCCTTCTCTCTCTCTCTCTGTCTCGCTGCCCTACTCTCTCTCTCTCACTACCCTGCTCTCTCTAACCACCTTGTGCTCTCTATCTCTTTCTCACTGCCCTTCTGTCTCTCTCTCTCTCACTCTCGCTGCCCTACTCTCTCTCACTGCCCTGTTCGCTCCTTCTCTCTCTCACTGCCCTGCTCTCTCTCTCTCTCTCGCTGCCCTGCTCTCTCTCTCTCACTGCCCTGCTGTGTCTCTCTCTCATTGCCCTGCTCACTCTTTCACTGCCCTGCTCTCTCTCTCTCTTACTGCCCAGATGTCTCTGTCTCTCCCACTGCCCTGCTCTCTCTCTCTTACTGCCCTGCTGTCTCTCATTGCCCTGCTCTCTCTCACTGCCCTGCGCTCTCTCTCTCTCTTTCTCTCACTGCTCTGCTCTCTCTCTCTCGCTCTTGCTGGCCTGCTTTCTATCTCTCTCACTGTCCTTTTCTCTCTCTCTTACTGTCCTGCTCTCTCTCTCTCTCTCACCGCCGTGCTTTCTCTCTCGCTGCCCTGCTCTCTCTCCCTCACTGTCCTGCTCTCTCGCTCTCTCTCACAGCCCTGCTCTCTCTCTATCACTGCCCGGCTCTCTCTCTCTCTCTCTCACTGCCCTGCTCTCTCTCATTACCATGTGCTTCTCTCTCTTTCTCACTGCCCTTCTCTCTATCTCTCTCTCTCTCCCTCTCGCTGCACTACTCTCTCTCTCTCTCTCTCACTGCCCTGCTCTCTCATTCACTCTCTCGCTGCCCTGCTCGCTCACTCTATCTCTCTCTCACTGCCCTGCTCTCTCTCTTTCACTGCCCTGCTCTCTCTCTCTCTCTCTCACACAGCCCTGCTCTCTCTCTATCACTGCACGGCTCTCTCTCTCTTTCACTGCCCTGCTCTTTCTCATTACCATGTTCTCTCTCTCTCTTTCTCACTGCCCTTCTCTCTCTCTCTGTCTCGTTGCCCTACTCTCTCTCACCACCATGTGCTCTCTCTCTCTTTCTCACTGCCCTTCTCTCTCTCTCTCTCTCTCTCTCTCTCGCTGCCCTACTCTCTCTCTGTCTCTCTTACTGCCCTGCTCTCTCATTCTCTCTCTCGCTGCCCTGCTCACTCACTCTATCTCTCTCTCACTGCCCTGCTCTCTCTCTTTCACTGCCCTGCTCTCTCTCTCTCTCTCTCACACAGCCCTGCTCTCTCTCTATCACTGCACGGCTCTCTCTCTCTTTCACTGCCCTGCTCTTTCTCATTACCATGTTCTCTCTCTCTCTTTCTCACTGCCCTTCTCTCTCTCTCTCTGTCTCGCTGCCCTACTCTCTCTCACCACCATGTGCTCTCTCTCTCTTTCTCACTGCCCTTCTCTCTCTCTCTCTCTCTTTGCACTACTCTCTCTCTCTCTCACTGCCCTGCTCTCTCATTCTCTCTCTCGCTGCCCTGCTCTCTCTCTCTCTCTCTCTCAGCCCTGTTCTCTCTCTCTCTCTCTCTCTCAATGCCCTGCCCTGCTCTCTTACTGCCCTGCTCTCTTTCTTTCACTGCCCAGCTCTCTCTCTCTCACTGCCATGCTCACTCTCTCTCTCACTGCCCTTCTCACTCTCTCATTGCCCAGCTCTCTCTCTCTCTCTGCCCTGCTCTCTCTCTCTCTTGCTAGCCTGCTCTCTCTCTCTCTCTCTCATTGTCCTGCTCTCTGTCTCGCTGCCCTGCTCTCTCTCTCTCTCTCTCTCGCTGCCCTACTCTCTCTCTGTCTCTCTTACTGCCCTGCTCTCTCATTCTCTCTCTCTCTGCCCTGTTCTCTCTCTCTCTCTCTCTCTCAATGCCCTGCCCTCTCTCTCACTGCCCTGCTCTCTTTCACTGCCCTGCTCTCTCTCTCTCACTGCCCTGTTCTCTCATTCTCTCTCTCGCTGCCCTGCTCTCTCATTCTCTCTCTCTCTGCCCTGCTCTCTCTCTCTCTCTCTCTCTCTCAATGCCCTGCCCTCTCTCTCACTGCCCTGCTCTCTTTCACTGCCCTGCTCTCTCTCTCTCACTGCCCTGTTCTCTCATTCTCTCTCTCGCTGCCCTGCTCTCTCTCTCTCTCTCTCTCTCTCACTGCCCTGCCCTCTCTCTCTCACTGCCCTGATCTCTCTCTCACTGCCCTGCTCTCTCTCTTTCACTGCCCTGCTCTCTCTCTCTCACTGCCATGCTCTCTCTCTCTCTCACTGCCCTTCTCACTCTCTGATTGCCCAGCTCTCTCTCTCTCTCACTGCCCTGCTCTCTCTCTCTCTCTTGCGAGCCTGCTCTCTCTCTCTCACTCACTATCTCATTGACCTGCTCTCTGTCTCGCTGCCCTGATCTCTCTCTCTCTCTCTCTCTCTCACTGCCCTCTCTCTCTCTAACTGACCTGCTCTCTCTCGCTCTCTGCCCTGCTCTCTATTTCTCACTGCCCTGCTCTCTCTCTCTCGCTCATTGCCCTGATCTCTCTCTTTCACTGCCCTGTGCACTCTCGCTCTCTCTCTCTCACTGCGCTGCTCTCCCTCACTCTCTCACTGCCCCACTCTCTCTCTCTCTCTCTCTCTCTCTCGCAGCCCTGCTCTCTCTCTCTCTCTCTCTCTCTGTCTCACTGCCCTGCTGTCTCTCTCTCTCATTGCCCTGCTCTCTCTTTCACTGCCCTGCTGTCTCTCTTACTGCCCAGATCTCTCTCTCTCTCACAGTGCCCTGCTCTCTCTCTCTCTCTCTCACTGCCCTGCTCTCTCTTTTTCTCACTGCCCTGCTTTCTCTCTCTCTCGCTGCCTGGCTCTCTCTCTCTCTCTCTCTCACTGCATTGATTCTTTCTCTCTCTCTCTCTCTCTCTCTTTGCCCTGCTCTCTCTCTCTCTCACTGCCCTGCTCTCTCCCCAATTCACTGCCCTGCTCTCACTCTCTCTCACTACCCTGCACTCTATCCCTCTCTCACCACCCTGCTCACTCTCTCTCACTGCACTGCTCTCTCTCTCTCTCTCACTGCCCTGCTCTCTTTCTCACTGCCCTGCTCTGTCTTCTCTCACTGCCCTGCTCTCTCTCTCTCTCTCTCTCACTGCCCTGCCCTCTCTCTCTTACTGCCCTGCTGTCTCTCATTGCCCTGCTCTCTCTCACTGCCCTGTGCTCTCTCTCTCTCTCTTTCTCACTGCCCTTCTCTCTCTCTCTCTCACTGTCCTGCTCTCTCTCACTGCCCTGCTCTCTCTCACTCTCTCACTGACCTGCTCTCTCTCTCTCTCTCACTGCCGTGCTTTCTCTCTCGCTGCCCTGCTCTCTCTCTCTCTCTCTCACTGCCCTGCTCTCTCTCACTGCCCTGCGCTCTCACTCTCTCTCTCTCTCTCACTGCCCTGCTCTCTCTCTCTCACTGCCCTGCTCTCTCTCTCTCTCACAGCCCTGCTCTCTCTCTCTCTATCACTGCGCGGCTCTCTCTCTTTCTCACTGCCCTTCTCTTTCTCTCTCTGTCTCGCTGCTCTCCTCTCTCTCACCACCCTGTGCTCTCCCTCTCTTTCTCACTGCCCTTCTCTCTCTCTCTCTCTCTCTCTCAATGCCCTGCCCTCTCTCTCACTGCCCTGCTCTCTTTCACTGCCCTGCTCTCTCTCTCTCACTGCCCTGTTCTCTCATTCTCTCTCTCGCTGCCCTGCTCTCTCTCTCTCTCTCTCTCTCTCACTGCCCTGCCCTCTCTCTCTCACTGCCCTGATCTCTCTCTCACTGCCCTGCTCTCTTTCTTTCACTGCCCTGCTCTCTCTCTCTCACTGCCATGCTCTCTCTCTCTCTCACTGCCGTTCTCACTCTCTGATTGCCCAGCTCTCTCTCTCTCACTGCCCTGCTCTCTCTCTCTCTTGCGAGCCTGCTCTCTCTCTCTCACTCACTATCTCATTGACCTGCTCTCTGTCTCGCTGCCCTGATCTCTCTCTCTCTCTCTCTCACTGCCCTCTCTCTCTCTAACTGACCTGCTCTCTCTCTCTCTCTGCCCTGCTCTCTATTTCTCACTGCCCTGCTCTCTCTCTCTCGCTCATTGCCCTGATCTCTCTCTTTCACTGCCCTGTGCACTCTCGCTCTCTCCCTGTCACTGCGCTGCTCTCCCTCACTCTCTCACTGCCCCGCTCTCTCTCTCTCTCTCTCTCTCTCTCGCAGCCCTGCTCTCTCTCTCTCTCTCTCTCTCTGTCTCACTGCCCTGCTGTCTCTCTCTCTCATTGCCCTGCTCTCTCTTTCACTGCCCTGCTGTCTCTCTTACTGCCCAGATCTCTCTCTCTCTCTCAGTGCCCTGCTCTCTCTCTCTCTCTCTCACTACCCTGCTCTCTCTTTTTCTCACTGCCCTGCTTTCTCTCTCTCTCTCGCTGCCTGGCTCTCTCTCTCTCTCTCTCTCTCTCACTGCCTTGATTCTTTCTCTCTCTCTCTCTCTCTCTCATTGCCCTAATCTCTCTCTCTCTCACTGCCCTGCTCTCTCTCCCCAATTCACTGCCCTGCTCTCACTCTCTCTCACTACCCTGCACTCTATCCCTCTCTCACCACCCTGCTCACTCTCTCTCACTGCACTGCTCTCTCTCTCTCTCTCACTGCCCTGCTCTCTTTCTCACTGCCCTGCTCTGTCTTCTCTCACTGCCCTGCTCTCTCTCTCTCTCTCTCTCTCACTGCCCTGCCCTCTCTCTCTTACTGCCCTGCTGTCTCTCATTGCCCTGCTCTCTCTCACTGCCCTGTGCTCTCTCTCTCTCTTTCTCACTGCCCTTCTCTCTCTCTCTCTCTTACTGTCCTGCTCTCTCTCACTGCACTGCTCTCTCTCACTCTCTCACTGCCCTGCTCTCTCTCTCTCTCTCTCACTGCCGTGCTTTCTCTCTCGCTGCCCTGCTCTCTCTCTCTCTCACTGCCCTGCTCTCTCTCACTGCCCTGCGCTGTCTCTCTCTCTCTCTCTCACTGCCCTGCTCTCTCTCTCTCACAGCCCTGCTCTCTCTCTCTATCACTGCGCGGCTCTCTCTCTTTCTCACTGCCCTTTCTCTCTCTCTCTGTCTCGCTGCCCTACTCTCTCTCACCACCCTGTGCTCTCCCTCTCTTTCTCACTGCCCTTCTCTCTCTCTCTCTCTCTCTCTCTCTCTCTCTTGCTGCCCTACTCTCTCCCTCTATCTCACTGCCCTGGTCTCTCATTCTCTCTCTCGCTGCCCTGCTCTCTCTCTCTCTCTCTCTGCCCTGTTCTCTCTCTCTCTCTCTCTCTCACTGCCCTGACCTCTCTCTCACTGCCCTGCACTCTCACTTTCACTGCCCTGCTCTCTCTCTCTCACTGCCCTGTTCTCTCATTCTCTCTCTCGCAGCCCTGCTCTCTCTCTCTCTCTCTCTCTCACTGCCCTGCTCTCTCTCTCTCACTGCCCTGACCTCTCTCTCACTGCCCTGCTCTCTCTCTTTCACTGCCCTGCTCTCTCTCTCTCACTGCCATGCTCTCTCTCTCTCTCTCACCGCCGTGCTTTCTCTCTCGCTGCCCTGCTCTCTCTCCCTCACTGTCCTGCTCTCTCGCTCTCTCTCACAGCCCTGCTCTCTCTCTATCACTGCCCGGCTCTCTCTCTCTCTCTCTCACTGCCCTGCTCTCTCTCATTACCATGTGCTTCTCTCTCTTTCTCACTGCCCTTCTCTCTATCTCTCTCTCTCTCCCTCTCGCTGCACTACTCTCTCTCTCTCTCTCTCACTGCCCTGCTCTCTCATTCACTCTCTCGCTGCCCTGCTCGCTCACTCTATCTCTCTCTCACTGCCCTGCTCTCTCTCTTTCACTGCCCTGCTCTCTCTCTCTCTCTCTCACACAGCCCTGCTCTCTCTCTATCACTGCACGGCTCTCTCTCTCTTTCACTGCCCTGCTCTTTCTCATTACCATGTTCTCTCTCTCTCTTTCTCACTGCCCTTCTCTCTCTCTCTGTCTCGTTGCCCTACTCTCTCTCACCACCATGTGCTCTCTCTCTCTTTCTCACTGCCCTTCTCTCTCTCTCTCTCTCTCTCTCGCTGCCCTACTCTCTCTCTGTCTCTCTTACTGCCCTGCTCTCTCATTCTCTCTCTCGCTGCCCTGCTCACTCACTCTATCTCTCTCTCACTGCCCTGCTCTCTCTCTTTCACTGCCCTGCTCTCTCTCTCTCTCTCTCACACAGCCCTGCTCTCTCTCTATCACTGCACGGCTCTCTCTCTCTTTCACTGCCCTGCTCTTTCTCATTACCATGTTCTCTCTCTCTCTTTCTCACTGCCCTTCTCTCTCTCTCTCTGTCTCGCTGCCCTACTCTCTCTCACCACCATGTGCTCTCTCTCTCTTTCTCACTGCCCTTCTCTCTCTCTCTCTCTCTTTGCACTACTCTCTCTCTCTCTCACTGCCCTGCTCTCTCATTCTCTCTCTCGCTGCCCTGCTCTCTCTCTCTCTCTCTCTCAGCCCTGTTCTCTCTCTCTCTCTCTCTCTCAATGCCCTGCCCTGCTCTCTTACTGCCCTGCTCTCTTTCTTTCACTGCCCAGCTCTCTCTCTCTCACTGCCATGCTCACTCTCTCTCTCACTGCCCTTCTCACTCTCTCATTGCCCAGCTCTCTCTCTCTCTCTGCCCTGCTCTCTCTCTCTCTTGCTAGCCTGCTCTCTCTCTCTCTCTCTCATTGTCCTGCTCTCTGTCTCGCTGCCCTGCTCTCTCTCTCTCTCTCTCTCGCTGCCCTACTCTCTCTCTGTCTCTCTTACTGCCCTGCTCTCTCATTCTCTCTCTCTCTGCCCTGTTCTCTCTCTCTCTCTCTCTCTCAATGCCCTGCCCTCTCTCTCACTGCCCTGCTCTCTTTCACTGCCCTGCTCTCTCTCTCTCACTGCCCTGTTCTCTCATTCTCTCTCTCGCTGCCCTGCTCTCTCATTCTCTCTCTCTCTGCCCTGCTCTCTCTCTCTCTCTCTCTCTCAATGCCCTGCCCTCTCTCTCACTGCCCTGCTCTCTTTCACTGCCCTGCTCTCTCTCTCTCACTGCCCTGTTCTCTCATTCTCTCTCTCGCTGCCCTGCTCTCTCTCTCTCTCTCTCTCTCTCACTGCCCTGCCCTCTCTCTCTCACTGCCCTGATCTCTCTCTCACTGCCCTGCTCTCTCTCTTTCACTGCCCTGCTCTCTCTCTCTCACTGCCATGCTCTCTCTCTCTCTCACTGCCCTTCTCACTCTCTGATTGCCCAGCTCTCTCTCTCTCTCACTGCCCTGCTCTCTCTCTCTCTCTTGCGAGCCTGCTCTCTCTCTCTCACTCACTATCTCATTGACCTGCTCTCTGTCTCGCTGCCCTGATCTCTCATTCTCTCTCTCGCTGCCCTGCTCTCTCTCTCTCTCTCTCTCTCTCACTGCCCTGCCCTCTCTCTCTCACTGCCCTGATCTCTCTCTCACTGCCCTGCTCTCTCTCTTTCACTGCCCTGCTCTCTCTCTCTCACTGCCATGCTCTCTCTCTCTCTCACTGCCCTTCTCACTCTCTGATTGCCCAGCTCTCTCTCTCTCTCACTGCCCTGCTCTCTCTCTCTCTCTTGCGAGCCTGCTCTCTCTCTCTCACTCACTATCTCATTGACCTGCTCTCTGTCTCGCTGCCCTGATCTCTCTCTCTCTCTCTCTCTCTCACTGCCCTCTCTCTCTCTAACTGACCTGCTCTCTCTCTCTCTCTGCCCTGCTCTCTATTTCTCACTGCCCTGCTCTCTCTCTCTCGCTCATTGCCCTGATCTCTCTCTTTCACTGCCCTGTGCACTCTCGCTCTCTCTCTCTCACCGCGCTGCTCTCCCTCACTCTCTCACTGCCCCACTCTCTCTCTCTCTCTCTCTCTCTCTCGCAGCCCTGCTCTCTCTCTCTCTCTCTCTCTCTGTCTCACTGCCCTGCTGTCTCTCTCTCTCATTGCCCTGCTCTCTCTTTCACTGCCCTGCTGTCTCTCTTACTGCCCAGATCTCTCTCTCTCTCACAGTGCCCTGCTCTCTCTCTCTCTCTCTCACTGCCCTGCTCTCTCTTTTTCTCACTGCCCTGCTTTCTCTCTCTCTCGCTGCCTGGCTCTCTCTCTCTCTCTCTCTCACTGCCTTGATTCTTTCTCTCTCTCTCTCTCTCTCTCTTTGCCCTGCTCTCTCTCTCTCTCACTGCCCTGCTCTCTCCCCAATTCACTGCCCTGCTCTCACTCTCTCTCACTACCCTGCACTCTATCCCTCTCTCACCACCCTGCTCACTCTCTCTCACTGCACTGCTCTCTCTCTCTCTCTCACTGCCCTGCTCTCTTTCTCACTGCCCTGCTCTGTCTTCTCTCACTGCCCTGCTCTCTCTCTCTCTCTCTCTCACTGCCCTGCCCTCTCTCTCTTACTGCCCTGCTGTCTCTCATTGCCCTGCTCTCTCTCACTGCCCTGTGCTCTCTCTCTCTCTCTTTCTCACTGCCCTTCTCTCTCTCTCTCTCACTGTCCTGCTCTCTCTCACTGCCCTGCTCTCTCTCACTCTCTCACTGACCTGCTCTCTCTCTCTCTCTCACTGCCGTGCTTTCTCTCTCGCTGCCCTGCTCTCTCTCTCTCTCTCTCACTGCCCTGCTCTCTCTCACTGCCCTGCGCTCTCACTCTCTCTCTCTCTCTCACTGCCCTGCTCTCTCTCTCTCACTGCCCTGCTCTCTCTCTCTCTCACAGCCCTGCTCTCTCTCTCTCTATCACTGCGCGGCTCTCTCTCTTTCTCACTGCCCTTCTCTTTCTCTCTCTGTCTCGCTGCTCTCCTCTCTCTCACCACCCTGTGCTCTCCCTCTCTTTCTCACTGCCCTTCTCTCTCTCTCTCTCTCTCTCTCAATGCCCTGCCCTCTCTCTCACTGCCCTGCTCTCTTTCACTGCCCTGCTCTCTCTCTCTCACTGCCCTGTTCTCTCATTCTCTCTCTCGCTGCCCTGCTCTCTCTCTCTCTCTCTCTCTCTCACTGCCCTGCCCTCTCTCTCTCACTGCCCTGATCTCTCTCTCACTGCCCTGCTCTCTTTCTTTCACTGCCCTGCTCTCTCTCTCTCACTGCCATGCTCTCTCTCTCTCTCACTGCCGTTCTCACTCTCTGATTGCCCAGCTCTCTCTCTCTCACTGCCCTGCTCTCTCTCTCTCTTGCGAGCCTGCTCTCTCTCTCTCACTCACTATCTCATTGACCTGCTCTCTGTCTCGCTGCCCTGATCTCTCTCTCTCTCTCTCTCACTGCCCTCTCTCTCTCTAACTGACCTGCTCTCTCTCTCTCTCTGCCCTGCTCTCTATTTCTCACTGCCCTGCTCTCTCTCTCTCGCTCATTGCCCTGATCTCTCTCTTTCACTGCCCTGTGCACTCTCGCTCTCTCCCTGTCACTGCGCTGCTCTCCCTCACTCTCTCACTGCCCCGCTCTCTCTCTCTCTCTCTCTCTCTCTCTCGCAGCCCTGCTCTCTCTCTCTCTCTCTCTCTCTCTGTCTCACTGCCCTGCTGTCTCTCTCTCTCATTGCCCTGCTCTCTCTTTCACTGCCCTGCTGTCTCTCTTACTGCCCAGATCTCTCTCTCTCTCTCAGTGCCCTGCTCTCTCTCTCTCTCTCTCACTGCCCTGCTCTCTCTTTTTCTCACTGCCCTGCTTTCTCTCTCTCTCTCGCTGCCTGGCTCTCTCTCTCTCTCTCTCTCTCACTGCCTTGATTCTTTCTCTCTCTCTCTCTCTCTCTCATTGCCCTAATCTCTCTCTCTCTCACTGCCCTGCTCTCTCTCCCCAATTCACTGCCCTGCTCTCACTCTCTCTCACTACCCTGCACTCTATCCCTCTCTCACCACCCTGCTCACTCTCTCTCACTGCACTGCTCTCTCTCTCTCTCTCACTGCCCTGCTCTCTTTCTCACTGCCCTGCTCTGTCTTCTCTCACTGCCCTGCTCTCTCTCTCTCTCTCTCTCTCACTGCCCTGCCCTCTCTCTCTTACTGCCCTGCTGTCTCTCATTGCCCTGCTCTCTCTCACTGCCCTGTGCTCTCTCTCTCTCTTTCTCACTGCCCTTCTCTCTCTCTCTCTCTTACTGTCCTGCTCTCTCTCACTGCACTGCTCTCTCTCACTCTCTCACTGCCCTGCTCTCTCTCTCTCTCTCTCACTGCCGTGCTTTCTCTCTCGCTGCCCTGCTCTCTCTCTCTCTCACTGCCCTGCTCTCTCTCACTGCCCTGCGCTGTCTCTCTCTCTCTCTCTCACTGCCCTGCTCTCTCTCTCTCACAGCCCTGCTCTCTCTCTCTATCACTGCGCGGCTCTCTCTCTTTCTCACTGCCCTTTCTCTCTCTCTCTGTCTCGCTGCCCTACTCTCTCTCACCACCCTGTGCTCTCCCTCTCTTTCTCACTGCCCTTCTCTCTCTCTCTCTCTCTCTCTCTCTCTCTCTTGCTGCCCTACTCTCTCCCTCTATCTCACTGCCCTGGTCTCTCATTCTCTCTCTCGCTGCCCTGCTCTCTCTCTCTCTCTCTCTGCCCTGTTCTCTCTCTCTCTCTCTCTCTCACTGCCCTGCCCTATCTCTCACTGCCCTGCACTCTCACTTTCACTGCCCTGCTCTCTCTCTCTCACTGCCCTGTTCTCTCATTCTCTCTCTCGCAGCCCTGCTCTCTCTCTCTCTCTCTCTCTCACTGCCCTGCTCTCTCTCTCTCACTGCCCTGACCTCTCTCTCACTGCCCTGCTCTCTCTCTTTCACTGCCCTGCTCTCTCTCTCTCACTGCCATGCTCTCTCTCTCTCTCACTGCCCTGTTCTCTCATTCTCTCTCTCACTGCCCGGCTCTCTCTCTCTCTCTCTCACTGCCTTGCTCTCTCTCTCTCACTGCCCTGACCTCTCTCTCACTGCCCTGCTCTCTCTCTTTCACTGCTCTGCTCTCTCTCTCTCACTGCCATACTCTCTCTCTCTCTCACTGCCCTGTTCCGTCATTCTCTCTCTCACTGCCCTGCTCTCTCACTCTCTCTCACAGCCCTGCTCTCTCCCTATCACTGCCCGGCTCTCTCTCTCTCTCTCTCACTGCCCTGCTCTCTCTCATTACCATGTGCTTCTCTCTCTTTCTCACAGCCCTTCTCTCTCTCTCTCTCTCTCTCTCTCGCTGCCCTACTCTCTCTCACTCTCTCTCACTGCCCTGCTCTCTCATTCTCTCTCTCGCTGCCCTGCTCGCTCACTCTATCTCTCTGTCACTGCCCTGCTCTCTCTCTCTCACTGCCCTGCTCTCTCTCTATCACTGCGCGGCTCTCTCTCTCTCTTTCACTGCCCTGCTCACTCTCATTACCATGTGCTCTCTCTCTCTTTCTCACTGCCCTTCTCTCTCTCTCTCTGTCTCGCTGCCCTACTCTCTCTCACCACCATGTGCTCTCTCTCTCTTTCTCACTGCCCTTCTCTCTCTCTCTCTCTCTCGTTGCCCTACTCTCTCTCTCTCTCTCTCACTGCCCTGCTCTCTCATTCTCTCTCTCGCTGCCCTGCTCTCTCTCTCTCTCTCTCAACCCTGTTCTCTCTCTCTCTCTCTCTCTCAATGCCCTGCCCTCTCTCTTACTGCCCTGCTCTCTCTCTTTCACTGCCCTGCTCTCTCTCTCTCACTGCAATGCTCACTCTCTCTCTCACTGCCCTTCTCACTCTCTCATTGCCCAGCTCTCTCTCTCTGCCCTGCTCTCTCTCTCTCTTGCTAGCCTGCTCTCTCTCTCTCTCTCTCTCATTGTCCTGCTCTCTGTCTCGCTGCTCTGCTCTCTCTCTCTCTCTCTCTCTCTTGCTGCCCTACTCTCTCTCTCTATCGCACTGCCCTGCTCTCTCATTCCCTCTTTCGCTGCCCTGCTCTCTCTCTCCCTCTCTCTCTGCCCTGTTCTCTCTCTCTCTCTCACTGCCCTGCCCTCTCTCTCACTGCCCTGCTCTCTCTCTTTCACTGCCCTGCTCTCTCTCTCTCACTGCCCTGTTCTCTCATTCTCTCTCTCGCTGCCCTGCTCTCTGTCTCTCTCTCTCGCAGCCCTGCTCTCTCTCTCTCTCTCTCACTACCCTGCCCTCTCTCTCTCACTGCCCTGACCTCTCTCTCACTGCCCTGCTCTCTCTCTTTCACTGCCCTCCTCTCTCTCTCTCTCACTGCCATGCTCTCTCTCTCTCTCACTGCCCTGTTCTCTCATTCTCTCTCTCGCTGCCCTGCTCTCTCTCTTTCTCTCTCGCAGAACTGCTCTCTCTCTCTCTCTCACTGCCCTGCCCTCTCTCTCTCACTGCCCTGACCTCTCTCTCACTGCCCTGCTCTCTCTCTTTCACTGCCCTGCTCTCTCTCTCTCACTGCCCTGCTCCCTCTCTCTCACTGCCCTTCTCACTCTCACATTGCCCAGCTCTCTCCCTCTCACTGCCCTTCTCACTCTCTCATTGCCCAGCTCTCTCCCTCTCACTGCCCTGCTCTCTCTCTCTCGCTAGCCTGCTCTCTCACTCTCTCTCTCTCTCATTGTCCTGCTCTCTCTCTCGCTGCCCTGCTCTCTCTCTCTCTATCTCTCACTGCCCTCTCTCTCTCTCACTGACCTGCTCTCTCTCTCTCTCACTGCCCTGCTCTCTATTTCTCACTGCCCTGCTCTCTCTCTCTCGCTCATTGCCCTGAACTCTCTCTTTCACTGCCCTGCGCACTCTCGCTCTCTCTCTATCACTGCGCGGCTCTCTCTCTCTCTTTCACTGCCCTGCTCACTCTCATTACCATGTGCTCTCTCTCTCTTTCTCACTGCCCTTCTCTCTCTCTCTCTGTCTCGCTGCCCTACTCTCTCTCACCACCATGTGCTCTCTCTCTCTTTCTCACTGCCCTTCTCTCTCTCTCTCTCTCTCTCGTTGCCCTACTCTCTCTCTCTCTCTCTCACTGCCCTGCTCTCTCATTCTCTCTCTCGCTGCCCTGCTCTCTCTCTCTCTCAACCCTGTTCTCTCTCTCTCTCTCTCTCTCAATGCCCTGCCCTCTCTCTTACTGCCCTGCTCTCTCTCTTTCACTGCCCTGCTCTCTCTCTCTCACTGCAATGCTCACTCTCTCTCTCACTGCCCTTCTCACTCTCTCATTGCCCAGCTCTCTCTCTCTCTCTGCCCTGCTCTCTCTCTCTCTTGCTAGCCTGCTCTCTCTCTCTCTCTCTCTCATTGTCCTGCTCTCTGTCTCGCTGCTCTGCTCTCTCTCTCTCTCTCTCTCTTGCTGCCCTACTCTCTCTCTCTATCGCACTGCCCTGCTCTCTCATTCCCTCTTTCGCTGCCCTGCTCTCTCTCTCTCTCTCTCTCTGCCCTGTTCTCTCTCTCTCTCTCACTGCCCTGCCCTCTCTCTCACTGCCCTGCTCTCTCTCTTTCACTGCCCTGCTCTCTCTCTCTCACTGCCCTGTTCTCTCATTCTCTCTCTCGCTGCCCTGCTCTCTGTCTCTCTCTCTCGCAGCCCTGCTCTCTCTCTCTCTCTCTCACTACCCTGCCCTCTCTCTCTCACTGCCCTGACCTCTCTCTCACTGCCCTGCTCTCTCTCTTTCACTGCCCTCCTCTCTCTCTCTCTCACTGCCATGCTCTCTCTCTCTCTCACTGCCCTGTTCTCTCATTCTCTCTCTCGCTGCCCTGCTCTCTCTCTTTCTCTCTCGCAGAACTGCTCTCTCTCTCTCTCTCACTGCCCTGCCCTCTCTCTCTCACTGCCCTGACCTCTCTCTCACTGCCCTGCTCTCTCTCTTTCACTGCCCTGCTCTCTCTCTCTCACTGCCCTGCTCCCTCTCTCTCACTGCCCTTCTCACTCTCTCATTGCCCAGCTCTCTCCCTCTCACTGCCCTTCTCACTCTCTCATTGCCCAGCTCTCTCCCTCTCACTGCCCTGCTCTCTCTCTCTCGCTAGCCTGCTCTCTCACTCTCTCTCTCTCTCATTGTCCTGCTCTCTCTCTCGCTGCCCTGCTCTCTCTCCCTCTATCGCTCACTGCCCTCTCTCTCTCTCACTGACCTGCTCTCTCTCTCTCTCACTGCCCTGCTCTCTCTCTCTCATTGCCCTACTCTCTCTCTCACTGCCCTGCTCTCTATTTCTCACTGCCCTGCTCTCTCTCTCTCGCTCATTGCCCTGAACTCTCTCTTTCACTGCCCTGCGCACTCTCGCTCTCTCTCTCTCACTGCGCTGCTCTCTCTCACTCTCTCACTGCCCTGCTCTCTCTCTCTCTCTCGCTGCCTTGCTCTCTCTCTTCTCTCTCTGTCTCACTGCCCTGCTGTCTCTCTCTCTCTCATTGCCCTGCTCTCTCTTTCACTGCCCTGCTCTCTCTCTCTCTTACTGCCCAGATGTCTCTGTCTCTCTCACTGCCCTGCTCTCTATCTCTCACTGCCCTGCTCTCTCTCTCTCTCTCATTGCCCTGATCTCTCTCTTTCACTGCCCTGCTCTCTCTCTCTCTTACTGCCCAGATGTCTCTGTCTCTCTCACTGACCTGCTCTCTCTCTCTTACTGCCCTGCTGTCTCTCATTGCCCTGCTCTCTCTCACTGCCCTGCGCTCTCTCTCTCTCTCACTGCCCTGCTCTCTTTCTCACTGCCCTGCTCTGTCTTCTCTCACTGCCCTGCTCTCTCTCTCTCTCTCTCTCACTGCCCTGCCCTCTCTCTCTTACTGCCCTGCTGTCTCTCATTGCCCTGCTCTCTCTCACTGCCCTGTGCTCTCTCTCTCTCTTTCTCACTGCCCTTCTCTCTCTCTCTCTCTCTTACTGTCCTGCTCTCTCTCACTGCCCTGCTCTCTCTCACTCTCTCACTGACCTGCTCTCTCTCTCTCTCTCTCACTGCCCTGCTCTCTCTCACTGCCCTGCGCTCTCTCTCTCTCTCTCTCTCTCTCTCACTGCCCTGCTCTCTCTCTCTCACTGCCCTGCTCTCTCTCTCTCTCACAGCCCTGCTCTCTCTCTCTATCACTGCGCGGCTCTCTCTCTTTCTCACTGCCCTTTCTCTCTCTCTCTGTCTCGCTGCCCTACTCTCTATCACCACCCTGTGCACTCCCTCTCTTTCTCACTGCCCTTCTCTCTCTCTCTCTCTCTCTTGCTGCCCTACTCTCTCCCTCTATCTCACTGCCCTGCTCTCTCATTCTCTCTCTCGCTGCCCTGCTCTCTCTCTCTCTCTCTGCCCTGTTCTCTCTCTCTCTCTCTCTCTCTCACTGCCCTGCCCTCTCTCTCACTGCCCTGCACTCTCTCTTTCACTGCCCTGCTCTCTCTCTCTCACTGCCCTGTTCTCTCAGTCTCTCTCTCGCTGCCCTGCTCTCTCTCTCTCTCTCTCGCAGCCCTGCTCTCTCTCTCTCTCTCTCACTGCCCTGCTCTCTCTCTTTCACTGCCATGCTCACTCTCTCTCTTACTGCCATTCTCACTCTCTCATTGCCCAGCTCTCTCTCTCTCTCTGCCCTGCTCTCTCACTCTCTTGCTAGCCTGCTCTCTCTCTCTCTCTCTCATTGTCCTGCTCTCTGTCTCGCTGCCCTGCTCTCTCTCTCTCTCTCTCTCTTGCTGCCCTACTCTCTCTCTCTATCACACTGCCCTGCTCTCTCATTCCCTCTCTCGCTGCCCTGCTCTCTCTCTCTCTCTCTGCCCTGTTCTCTCTCTCTCTCTCACTGCCCTGCCCTCTCTCTCCCTGCCCTGCTCTCTCTCTTTCACTGCCCTGCTCTCTCTCTCTCACTGCCCTGTTCTCTCATTCTCTCTCTCGCTGCCCTGCTCTCTGTCTCTCTCTCTCGCAGCCCTGCTCTCTCTCTCTCTCTCTTACTGCCCTGCTCTCTCTCTTTCACTGCCCTGCTCTCTCTCTCACTGCCCTGTTCTCTCATTTTCTCTCTCACTGCCCTGCTCTCTGTCTCTCTCTCTCGCAGCCCTGCTCTCTCTCTCTCTCTCTCGCAGACCTGCTCTCTCTCTCTCACTGCCCTGGCCTCTCTCTCTCACTGCCCTGACCTCTCTCTCACTGCCCTGCTCTCTCTCTTTCACTGCCCTGCTCTCTCTCTCTCACTGCCCTGCTCTCTCTCTCTCTCTCACTGCCCTTCTCACTCTCTCATTGCCCAGCTCTCTCTCTCTCACTGCCCTTCTCATTCTCTCATTGCCCAGCTCTCTCCCTCTCACTGCCCTGCTCTCTCTCTCTCGCTAGCCTGCTCTCTCATTCTCTCTCTCTCTCTCATTGTCCTGCTCTCTCTCTCGCTGCCTTGCTCTCTCTCTCACTCTCTCTCTCACTGCCCTGCTCTCTCTCTCTGACTGCCCTGACCTCTCTCTCACTGCCATGCTCTCTCTCTCTCTCACTGCCCTGTTCTCTCATTCTCTCTCTCGCTGCGCTGCTCTCTCTCTTTCTCTCTCGCAGAACTGCTCTCTCTCTCTCTCTCTCACTGCCCTGCCCTCTCTCTCTCACTGCCCTGACCTCTCTCTCACTGCCATGCTCTCTCTCTTTCACTGCCCTGCTCTCTCTCTCTCACTGCCCTGCTCTCTCTCTCTCTCACTGCCCTTCTCACTCTCTCATTGCCCAGCTCTCTCTCTCTCACTGCCCTTCTCACTCTCTCATTGCCCAGCTCTCTCCCTCTCACTGCCCTGCTCTCTCTCTCTCGCTAGCCTGCTCTCTCACTCTCTCTCTCTCTCATTGTCCTGCTCTCTCTCTCGCTGCCCTGCTCTCTCTCTCTCTCTCTATCTCTCACTGCCCTCTCTCTCTCTCACTGACCTGCTCTCTCTCTCTCTCACTGCCCTGCTCTCTCTCTCTCATTGCCCTACTCTCTCTCTCACTGCCCTGCTCTCTATTTCTCACTGCCCTGCTCTCTCTCTCTCGCTCATTGCCCTGAACTCTCTCTTTCACTGCCCTGCGCACTCTCGCTCTCTCTCTCTCACTGTGCTGCTCTCTCTCACTCTCTCACTGCCCTGCTCTCTCTCTCTCTCTCGCTGCCTTGCTCTCTCTCTTCTCTCTCTGTCTCACTGCCCTGCTGTCTCTCTCTCTCATTGCCCTGCTCTCTCTTTCACTGCCCTGCTCTCTCTCTCTCTTACTGCCCAGATGTCTCTGTCTCTCTCACTGCCCTGCTCTCTATCTCTCACTGCCCTGCTCTCTCTCTCTCTCTCATTGCCCTGATCTCTCTCTTTCACTGCCCTGCTCTCTCTCTCTCTTACTGCCCAGATGTCTCTGTCTCTCTCACTGCCCTGCTCTCTCTCTCACTGCCCTGCTGTCTCTCATTGCCCTGCTATCTCTCACTGCCCTGCGCTCTCTCTCTCTCTCACTGCCCTGCTCTCTTTCTCACTGCCCTGCTCTGTCTTCTCTCACTGCCCTGCTCTCTCTCTCTCTCTCTCTCACTGTCCTGCCCTCTCTCTCTTACTGCCCTGCTCTCTCTCATTGCCCTGCTCTCTCTCACTGCCCTGTGCTCTCTCTCTCTCTTTCTCACTGCCCTTCTCTCTCTCTCTCTTACTGTCCTGCTCTCTCTCACTGCCCTGCTCTCTCTCACTCTCTCACTGCCCTGCTCTCTCTCTCTCTCTCTCACTGCCGTGCTTTCTCTCTCGCTGCCCTGCTCTCTCTCTCTCTCTCTCACTGCCCTGCTCTCTCTCACTGCCCTGCGCTCTCTCTCTCTCTCTCTCTCTCACTGCCCTGCTCTATCTCTCTCACTGACCTGCTCTCTCTCTCTCTCACAGCCCTGCTCTCTCTCTCTATCACTGCGCGGCTCTCTCTCTTTCTCACTGCCCTTTCTCTCTCTCTCTGTCTCGCTGCCCTACTCTCTCTCACCACCCTGTGCTCTCCCTCTCTTTCTCACTGCCCTTCTCTCTCTCTCTCTCTCTCTCTCTCTTGCTGCCCTACTCTCTCCCTCTATCTCACTGCCCTGCTCTCTCATTCTCTCTCTCGCTGCCCTTCTCTCTCTCTCTCTCTCTTTCTGCCCTGTTCTCTCTCTCTCTCTCTCTCACTGCCCTGCCCTCTCTCTCACTGCGCTGCACTCTCTCTTTCACTGCCCTGCTCTCTCTCTCTCACTGCCCTGTTCTCTCATTCTCTCTCTCGCTGCCCTGCTCTCTGTCTCTCTCTCTCGCAGCCCTGCTCTCTCTCTCTCTCTCTCTCACTGCCCTGCTCTCTCTCTCTCACTGCCCTGACCTCTCTCTCACTGCCCTGCTCTCTCTCTTTCACTGCCCTGCTCTCTCTCTCTCACTGCCATGCTCTCTCTCTCTTTAACTGCCCTGTTCTCTCATTCTCTCTCTCACTGCCCTGCTCTCTCACTCTCTCTCACAGCCCTGTTCTCTCATTCTCTCTCTCACTGCCCTGCTCTCTCACTCTCTCTCACAGCCCTGCTCTCTCCCTATCACTGCCGGGCTCTCTCTCTCTCTCTCACTGCCCTGCTCTCTCTCATTACCATGTGCTTCTCTCTCTTTCTCACAGCCCTTCTCTCTCTCTCTCTCTCTCTCTCACTGCCCTACTCTCTCTCTCTCTCTCTCTCACTGCCCTGCTCTCTCATTCTCTCTCTCGCTGCCCTGCTCGCTCACTCTATGTCTCTCTCACTGCCCTGCTCTCTCTCTCTCACTGCCCTGCTCTCTCTCTCTCTCTCTCTCACAGCCCTGCTCTCTCTATCACTGCGCGGCTCTCTCTCTCTTTCACTGCCCTGCTCTCTCTCATTAACAAGTGCTCTCTCTCTCTTTCTCACTGCCCTTCTCTCTCTCTCTCTGTCTCGCTGCCCTACTCTCTCTCACCACCATGTGCTCTCTCTCTCTTTCTCACTGCCCTTCTCTCTCTCTCTCTCTCTTTGCACTACTCTCTCTCTCTCTCACTGCCCTGCTCTCTCATTCTCTCTCTCGCTGCCCTGCTCTCTCTCTCTCTCTCTCTCAGCCCTGTTCTCTCTCTCTCTCTCTCTCTCAATGCCCTGCCCTGCTCTCTTACTGCCCTGCTCTCTTTCTTTCACTGCCCAGCTCTCTCTCTCTCACTGCCATGCTCACTCTCTCTCTCACTGCCCTTCTCACTCTCTCATTGCCCAGCTCTCTCTCTCTCTCTGCCCTGCTCTCTCTCTCTCTTGCTAGCCTGCTCTCTCTCTCTCTCTCTCATTGTCCTGCTCTCTGTCTCGCTGCCCTGCTCTCTCTCTCTCTCTCTCTCTCGCTGCCCCACTCTCTCTCTCTATCACACTGCCCTGCTCTCTCATTCCCTCTTTCGCTGCCCTGCTCTCTCTCTCACTGCCCTGCTCTCTCTCTTTCACTGCCCTGCTCTCTCTCTCTCACTGCCCTGTTCTCTCATTCTCTCTCTCGCTGCCCTGCTCTCTGTTTCTCTCTCTCGCAGCCCTGCTCTCTCTCTCTCTCTCTCTCACTACCCTGCCCTCTCTCTCTCACTGCCCTGACCTCTCTCTCACTGCCCTGCTCTCTCTCTTTCACTGCCCTCCTCTCTCTCTCTCTCACTGCCATGCTCTATCTCTCTCTCACTGCCCTATTCTCTCTCTCTCTCTCTCTCACTGCCCTGCTCTCTCTCTCTCACTGCCCTGCTCTCTCTCTTTCACTGCCCTGCTCTCTCTCTCTCACTGCCCTGTTCTCTCATTCTCTCTCTTGCTGCCCTGCTCTCTGTCTCTCTCTCTCGCAGCCCTGCGCTCTCTCTCTCTCTCTCTCTCACTACCCTGCCCTCTCTCTCTCACTGCCCTGACCTCTCTCTCACTGCCCTGCTCTCTCTCTTTCACTGCCCTCCTCTCTCTCTCTCTCACTGCCATGCTCTCTCTCTCTCTCACTGCCCTGTTCTCTCATTCTCTCTCTCGCTGCCCTGCTCTCTCTCTTTCTCTCTCGCAGAACTGCTCTCTCTCTCTCTCTCACTGCCCTGACCTCTCTCTCACTGCCCTGCTCTCTCTCTTTCACTGCCCTGCTCTCTCTCTCTCACTGCCCTGCTCTCTCTCTCTCTCACTGCCCTTCTCACTCTCTCATTGCCCAGCTCTCTCCCTCTCATTGCCCAGCTCTCTTTCTCTCACTGCCCTTCTCACTCTCTCATTGCCCAGCTCTCTCCCTCTCACTGCCCTGCTCTCTCTCTCTCGCTAGCCTGCTCTCTCACTCTCTCTCTCTCTCATTGTCCTGCTCTCTCTCTCGCTGCCCTGCTCTCTCTCTCTCTCTATCTCTCACTGCCCTCTCTCTCTCTCACTGACCTGCTCTCTCTCTCTCACACTGCCCTGCTCTCTCTCTCTCATTGACCTACTCTCTCTCTCACTGCCCTGCTCTCTATTTCTCACTGCCCTGCTCTCTCTCTCTCGCTCATTGCCCTGAACTCTCTCTTTCACTGCCCTGCGCACTCTCGCTCTCTCTCTCTCACTGCGCTGCTCTCTCTCACTCTCTCACTGCCCTGCTCTCTCTCTCTGTCTCGCTGCCTTGCTCTCTCTCTTCTCTCTCTGTCTCACTGCCCTGCTGTCTCTCTCTCTCTCATTGCCCTGCTCTCTCTTTCACTGCCCTGCTCTCTCTTTCTCTTACTGCCCAGATGTCTCTGTCTCTCTCACTTTCCTGCTCTCTATCTCTCACTGCCCTGCTCTCTCTCTCTTACTGCCCTGCTGTCTCTCATTGCCCTGCTCTCTCTCACTGCCCTGCGCTCTCTCTCTCTCTCTCTCTCTCGCTGCACTACTCTCTCTCTCTCTCTCTCTCACTGCCCTGCTCTCTCATTCTCTCTCTCGCTGCCCTGCTCGCTCACTCTATCTCTCTCTCACTGCCCTGCTCTCTCTCTCTCAATGCCCTGCTCTCTCACTCTCTCTCTCTCACAGCCCTGCTCTTTCTCTATCACTGCGCGGCTCTCTCTCTCTCTTTCACTGCCCTGCTCACTCTCATTACCATGTGCTCTCTCTCTCTTTCTCACTGCCCTTCTCTCTCTCTCTCTGTCTCGCTGCCCTACTCTCTCTCACCACCATGTGCTCTCTCTCTCTTTCTCACTGCCCTTCTCTCTCTCTCTCTCTCTTTCTCTCTCGCTGCCCTACTCTCTCTCTCTCTCTCACTGCCCTGCTCTCTCATTCTCTCTCTCGCTGCCCTGCTCTCTCTCTCTCTCTCTCTCACTGACCTGCTCTCTTTCACTGCCCTGCTCTCTCTCTCTCACTGCCCTGTTCTCTCATTCTCTCTCTCGCAGACCTGCTCTCTCTCTCTCTCTCTCACTGCCCTGCCCTCTCTCTCTCACTGCCCTGACCTCTCTAACACTGCCCTGCTCTCTCTCTTTCACTGCCCTGCTCACTCTCTCTCACTGCCATGCTCTCTCTCTCTCTCTCACTGCCCTTCTCACTCTCTCATTGCCCAGCTCTCTCTCTCTCACTGCCCTGCTCTCTCTCTCTTGCTAGCCTGCTCTCACTCTCTCTCTCACTGCCCTCTCTCTCTCTCACTGACCTGCTCTCTCTCTCTCTCACTGCCCTGCTCTCTCTCTCTCTCTCTCTCTCTCTCATTGACCTGCTCTCTGTCTCGCTGCCCTGCTCTCTCTCTCTCTCTCTCTCTCTCACTGCCCTCTCTCTCTTTAACTGACCGGCTCTCTCTCTCTCTACCCTGCTCTCTATTTCTCACTGCCCTGCTCTATCTCTCTCGCTCATTGCCCTGATCTCTCTCTTTCACTGCCCTGTGCACTCTCTCTCTCTCTCTCTCTCACTGCGCTGCTCTCCCTCACTCTCTCACTGCCCTGCTCTCTCTCTCTCTCTCTCTCACAGCCCTGCTCTCTTCTCTCTCTCTCTCTGTCTCACTGCCCTGCTGTCTCTCTCTCTCATTGCCCTGCTCTCTCTTTCACTGCCCTGCTGTCTCTCTTACTGCCCAGATCTCTCTCTCTCTCTCACTGCCCTGCTCTCTCTTTTTCTCACTGCCCTGCTTTCTCTCTCTCTCGCTGCCTGGCTCTCTCTCCCTCTCTCTCTCTCACTGCCTTACTTCTTTCTCTCTCTCTCTCTCTCTCATTGCCCTGCCCTCTCTCTCTCACTGCCCTGCTCTCTCTCCCCAATTCACTGCCCTGCTCTCACTCTCTCTCACTACCCTGCACTCTCTCCCTCTCTCACCACCCTGCTCACTCTCTCTCACTGCACTGCTCTCTCTCTCTCTTTCTCTCTCTCTCTCACTGCCTGGCTCTCTTTCTCTCTCTCAGTGCCTTGCTCTCTTTCTCTCTCTCACTGCCCTGCGCTCTCTCTCTCTCTCTCTCTCACTGCCCTGCTCTCTCTCTCTCATTGCTCTGCTCTCTCTCTCTCTCTCTCTCACTGCCCTGCTCTATCTCTCACTGCACAGCTCTCTCTCTCACTGCCCTGCTCTCTCTCACTACTCTGTGATCTCTCTCTCTCTCATTGCCCTTCTCTCTCTCTCCCTCTCTATCGCTGCCCTACACTCTCTCTCTCTCACTGAACTGCTCTCTCTCTCTCTCTCACTGCCCTGCTCTCTTTCTCACTGCCCTGCTCTGTCTTCTCTCACTGCCCTGCTCTCTCTCTCTCTCTCTCTCACTGCCATGCCCTCTCTCTCTCTCTCTCTCACTGCCCTGCCCTCTCTCTCTTACTGCCCTGCTGTCTCTCATTGCCCTGCTCTCTCACTGCCCTGCTCACTCTCTCTCTCTCTCTCACTGCCCTGCCCTCTCTCTCTTACTGCCCTGCTGTCTCTCATTGCCCTGCTCTCTCTCACTGCCCTGTGCTCTCTCTCTCTCTTTCTCACTGCCCTTCTCTCTCTCTCTCTCAATTACTTTCCTGCTCTCTCTCACTGCCCTGCTCTCTCTCACTCTCTCACTGACCTGCTCTTTCTCTCTCTCTCTCACTGCCGTGCTTTCTCTCTCGCTGCCCTGCTCTCTCTCTCTCTCTCTCACTGCCCTGCTCTCTCTCACTGCCCTGCGCTCTCTCTCTCTCTCTCTCTCTCACTGCCCTGCTCTATCTCTCTCACTGCCCTGCTCTCTCTCTCTCTCTCTCACAGCCCTGCTCTCTCTCTCTATCACTGCGCGGCTCTCTCTCTTTCTCACTGCCCTCCTCTCTCTCTCTCTGTCTCGCTGCCCTACTCTCTCTCACCACCCTGTGCTCTCCCTCTCTTTCTCACTGCCCTTCTCTCTCTCTCTCTCTCTCTCTCTCTTGCTGCCCTACTCTCTCTCTCTATCTCACTGCCCTGCTCTCTCATTCTCTCTCTCGCTACCCTGCTCTCTCTCTCTCTCTCTCTCAATGCCCTGCCCTCTCTCTCACTGCCCTGCTCTCTTTCACTGCCCTGCTCTCTCTCTCTCACTGCCCTGTTCTCTCATTCTCTCTCTCGTAGACCTGCTCTCTCTCTCTCTCTCTCTCACTGCCCTGCGCTCTCTCTCTCTCTCTCTCTCTCACTGCCCTGCTCTATCTCTCTCACTGCCCTGCTCTCTCTCTCTCTCTCTCACAGCCCTGCTCTCTCTATCACTGCGCGGCTCTCTCTCTTTCTCACTGCCCTCCTCTCTCTCTCTCTGTCTCGCTGCCCTACTCTCTCTCACCACCCTGTGCTCTCCCTCTCTTTCTCACTGCCCTTCTCTCTCTCTCTCTCTCTCTCTCTTGCTGCCCTACTCTCTCTCTCTATCTCACTGCCCTGCTCTCTCATTCTCTCTCTCGCTGCCCTGCTCTCTCTCTCTCTCTCTCTACCCTGTTCTCTCTCTCTCTCTCTCTCTCTCACTGCCCTGCCCTCTCTCTCACTGCCCTGCTCTCTCTCTTGCACTGCCCTGCTCTCTCTCTCTCACTGACCTGTTCTCTCATTCTCTCTCTCGCTGCCCTGCTCTCTGTTTCTCTCTCACTGCCCTGCTCTCTCTCTCTCACTGCCCTGCTCTCTCATTCTCTCTCTCACTGCCCTGCTCTCTCTCTCTCTCTCTCACAGCCCTGCTCTCTCTATCACTGCGCGGCTCTCTCTCTCTTTCACTGCCCTGCTCTCTCTCATTACCATGTGCTCTCTCTCTCTTTCTCACTTCCCTTCTCTCTCTCTCTCTGTCTCGCTGCCCGACTCTCTCTCACCACCATGTGCTCTCTCTCTCTTTCTCACTGCCCTTCTCTCTCTCTCTCTCTCTCTCTCGCTGCCCTACTCTCTCTCTCTCTCTCTCTCACTGCCCTGCTCTCTCATTCTCTCTCTCGCTGCCCTGCTCTCTCTCTCTCTCTCTGAGCCCTGTTCTCTCTCTCTCTCTCTCTCTCAATGCCCTGCCCTCTCTCTCACTGCCCTGCTCTCTTTCACTGCCCTGCTCTCTCTCTCTCACTGCCCTGTTCTCTCATTCTCTCTCTCGCTGCCCAGCTCTCTCTCTCTCTCTCTCACTGCCCTGCTCTCTCTCTTTCACTGCCCTGCTCTCTCTCTCTCACTGCCATGCTCTCTCTCTCTCTCACTGCCCTTCTCACTCTCTCATTGCCCAGCTCTCTCTCTCTCACTGCCCTGCTCTCTCTCTCTCTTGCTAGCCTGCTCTCTCTCTCTCTCTCTCTCTCATTGTCCTGCTCTCTGTCTCGCTGCCCTGCTCTCTCTCGCTCTCTCTCTCTCTTGCTGCCCTACTCTCTCTATCTCACTGCCCTGCTCTCTCATTCCCTCTCTCGCTGCCCTGCTCTCTCTCTCTCTCTGCCCTATACTCTCTCTCTCTCTCTCTCTCTCACTGCCCTGACCTCTCTCTCATGGCCCTGCTCTCTCTCTTTCACTGCCCTGCTCTCTCTCTCTCACTGCCATGCTCTCTCTCTCTCTCACTGCCCTGTTCTCTCATTCTCTCTCTCGCTGCCCTGCTCTCTCTCTCTCTCTCTCGCAGACCTGCTCTCTCTCTCTCTCTCTCTCAGCCCTGTTCTCTCTCTCTCACTGCCCTGACCTCTCTCTCACTGCCCTGCTCTCTCTCTTTCACTGCCCTCTTCTCTCTCTCTCACTGCCCTGCTCTCTCTCTCTCTCACTGCCCTTCTCACTCTCTCATTGCCCAGCTCTCTCTCTCACTGCCCTTCTCACTCTCTCATTGCCCAGCTCTCTCCCTCTCACTGCCCGGCTCTCTCTCTCTCTCTCTCTCACTGCCCTGATCTCTCTCATTACCATGTGCTTCTCTCTCTTTCTCACTGCCCTTCTCTCTCTCTCTCTCTCTCTCTCTCTCGCTGCGCTACTCTCTCTCTCTCTCTCACTGCCCTGCTCTCTCTTTCTCTCTCTCGCTGCCCTGCTCGCTCACTCTATCTCTCTCTCACTGCCCTGCTCTCTCTCTCTCACTGCCCTGCTCTCTCTCTCTCTCTCTCTCACAGCCCTGCTCTCTCTCTATCACTGCGCGGCTCTCTCTCTCTCTTTCACTGCCCTGCTCACTCTCATTACCATGTGCTCTCTCTCTCTTTCTCGCTGCCCTACTCTATCTCTCTCTCTCACTGCCCTGCTCTCTCATTCTCTCTCGCTGCCCTGCTCTCTCTCTCTCTCTCTCAATGCCCTGCTCTCTCTCTCACTGCCCTGCTCTCTTTCACTGCCCTGCTCTCTCTCTCTCTCACTGCCCTGTTCTCTCATTCTCTCTCTCGCAGACCTGCTCTCTCTCTCTCTCTCACTGCCCTGCCCTCTCTCTCTCACTGCCCTGACCTCTCTAACACTGCCCTGCTCTCTCTCTCTCACTGCCATGCTCTCTCTCTCTCTCACTGCCCTTCTCACTCTCTCATTGCCCAGCTCTCTCTCTCTCACTGCCCTGCTCTCTCTCTCTCTTGCTAGCCTGCTCTCTCTCTCTCTCTCACTGCCCTGCTCTCTCTCTCTCTCTCTCTCACTGCTATGCCCTCTCTCTCTCTCTCTCTCACTGCCCTGCCCTCTCTCTCTTACTGCCCTGCTGTCTCTCATTGCCCTGCTCTCTCTCACTGCCCTGCTAACTCTCTCTCTCTCTCTCACTGCCCTGCCCTCTCTCTCTTACTGCCCTGCTGTCTCTCATTGCCCTGCTCTCTCTCACTGCCCTGTGCTCTCTCTCTCTCTTTCTCACTGCCCTTCTCTCTCTCTCTCAATTACTTTCCTGCTCTCTCTCACTGCCCTGCTCTCTCTCACTCTCTCACTGACCTGCTCTTTCTCTCTCTCTCTCACTGCCGTGCTTTCTCTCTCGCTGCCCTGCTCTCTCTCTCTCTCTCTCACTGCCCTGCTCTCTCTCACTGCCCTGCGCTCTCTCTCTCTCTCTCTCTCTCACTGCCCTGCTCTATCTCTCTCACTGCCCTACTCTCTCTCTCTCTCTCTCACAGCCCTGCTCTCTCTTTCTATCACTGCGCGGCTCTCTCTCTTTCTCACTGCCCTCCTCTCTCTCTCTCTGTCTCGCTGCCCTACTCTCTCTCACCACCCTGTGCTCTCCCTCTCTTTCTCACTGCCCTTCTCTCTCTCTCTCTCTCTCTCTCTCTTGCTGCCCTACTCTCTCTCTCTATCTCACTGCCCTGCTCTCTCATTCTCTCTCTTGCTACCCTGCTCTCTCTCTCTCTCTCTCTCAATGCCCTGCCCTCTCTCTCACTGCCCTGCTCTCTTTCACTGCCCTGCTCTCTCTCTCTCACTGCCCTGTTCTCTCATTCTCTCTCTCGTAGACCTGCTCTCTCTCTCTCTCTCTCTCACTGCCCTGCGCTCTCTCTCTCTCTCTCTCTCTCACTGCCCTGCTCTATCTCTCTCACTGCCCTGCTCTCTCTCTCTCTCTCTCACAGCCCTGCTCTCTCTATCACTGCGCGGCTCTCTCTCTTTCTCACTGCCCTCCTCTCTCTCTCTCTGTCTCGCTGCCCTACTCTCTCTCACCACCCTGTGCTCTCCCTCTCTTTCTCACTGCCCTTCTCTCTCTCTCTCTCTCTCTCTTGCTGCCCTACTCTCTCTCTCTATCTCACTGCCCTGCTCTCTCATTCTCTCTCTCGCTGCCCTGCTCTCTCTCTCTCTCTCTGCCCTGTTCTCTCTCTCTCTCTCTCTCTCTCACTGCCCTGCCCTCTCTCTCACTGCCCTGCTCTCTCTCTTGCACTGCCCTGCTCTCTCTCTCTCACTGACCTGTTCTCTCATTCTCTCTCTCGCTGCCCTGCTCTCTGTTTCTCTCTCACTGCCCTGCTCTCTCTCTCTCACTGCCCTGCTCTCTCATTCTCTCTCTCACTGCCCTGCTCTCTCTCTCTCTCTCTCACAGCCCTGCTCTCTCTATCACTGCGCGGCTCTCTCTCTCTTTCACTGCCCTGCTCTCTCTCATTACCATGTGCTCTCTCTCTCTTTCTCACTTCCCTTCTCTCTCTCTCTCTGTCTCGCTGCCCGACTCTCTCTCACCACCATGTGCTCTCTCTCTCTTTCTCACTGCCCTTCTCTCTCTCTCTCTCTCTCTCGCTGCCCTACTCTCTCTCTCTCTCTCTCTCACTGCCCTGCTCTCTCATTCTCTCTCTCGCTGCCCTGCTCTCTCTCTTTCTCTGAGCCCTGTTCTCTCTCTCTCTCTCTCTCTCAATGCCCTGCCCTCTTTCTCACTGCCCTGCTCTCTTTCACTGCCCTGCTCTCTCTCTCTCACTGCCCTGTTCTCTCATTCTCTCTCTCGCTGCCCAGCTCTCTCTCTCTCTCTCTCACTGCCCTGCTCTCTCTCTTTCACTGCCCTGCTCTCTCTCTCTCACTGCCATGCTCTCTCTCTCTCTCACTGCCCTTCTCACTCTCTCATTGCCCAGCTCTCTCTCTCTCACTGCCCTGCTCTCTCTCTCTCTTGCTAGCCTGCTCTCTCTCTCTCTCTCTCTCATTGTCCTGCTCTCTGTCTCGCTGCCCTGCTCTCTCTCGCTCTCTCTCTCTCTTGCTGCCCTACTCTCTCTATCTCACTGCCCTGCTCTCTCATTCCCTCTCTCGCTGCCCTGCTCTCTCTCTCTCTCTGCCCTATACTCTCTCTCTCTCTCTCTCTCTCACTGCCCTGACCTCTCTCTCATGGCCCTGCTCTCTCTCTTTCACTGCCCTGCTCTCTCTCTCTCACTGCCATGCTCTCTCTCTCTCTCTCTGCCCTGGTCTCTCATTCTCTCTCTCGCTGCCCTGCTCTCTCTCTCTCTCTCTCGCAGACCTGCTCTCTCTCTCTCTCTCTCTCAGCCCTGTTCTCTCTCTCTCACTGCCCTGACCTCTCTCTCACTGCCCTGCTCTCTCTCTTTCACTGCCCTCTTCTCTCTCTCTCACTGCCCTGCTCTCTCTCTCTCTCACTGCCCTTCTCACTCTCTCATTGCCCAGCTCTCTCTCTCACTGCCCTTCTCACTCTCTCATTGCCCAGCTCTCTCCCTCTCACTGCCCTGCTCTCTCTCTCTCGCTCGCCTGCTCTCTCACTCTCTCTCTCTCGCTCATTGTCCTGCTCTCTCTCTCGCTGCCCTGCTCTCTCTCTATCTCTCACTGCCCTCTCTCTCTCACTGACCTGCTCTCTCTCTCTCTCACTGCCCTGCTCTCTCTCTCTCATTGCCCTACTCTCTCTCTCTCACTGCCCTGCTCTCTATTTCTCACTGCCCTGCTCTCTCTCTCTCGCTCATTGCCCTGAACTCTCTCTTTCACTGCCCTGCGCACTCTCGCTCTCTCTCTCTCACTGCGCTGCTCTCTCTCACTCTCTCACTGCCCTGCTCTCTCTCTCTCTCTCGCTGCCCTGCTCTCTCTCTTCTCTCTCTGTCTCACTGCCCTGCTGTCTCTCTCTCTCATTGCCCTGCTCTCTCTTTCACTGCCCTGCTCTCTCTCTCTCTTACTGCCCAGATGTCTCTGTCTCTCTCACTGCCCTGCTCTCTATCTCTCACTGCCCTGCTCTTTCTCTCTCTCTCATTGCCCTGATCTCTCTCTTTCACTGCCCTGCTCTCTCTCTCTTACTGCCCTGCTGTCTCTCATTGCCCTGCTCTCTCTCACTGCCCTGCGCTCTCTCTCTCTCTTTCTCTCACTGCTCTGGTCTCTGTCTGTCTTGCTGCCCTGCTCTCTATCTCTCTCACTTTCCTTCTCTCTCTCTCTTACTGTCCTGCTCCCTCTCACTGCGCTGCTCTCTCTCTCTCTCTCTCTCTCACAGCCGTGCTTTCTCTCTCGCGTCCCTGCTCTCTCTCTCTCACTGCCCTGCTCTCCCTCTCTCACTGCCCTGCTCTCTCACTCTCTCTCACAGCCCTGCTCTCTCCCTATCACTGCCCGGCTCTCTCTCTCTCTCTCTCTCACTGCCCTGATCTCTCTCATTACCATGTGCTTCTCTCTCTTTCTCACTGCCCTTCTCTCTCTCTCTCTCTCTCTCTCGCTGCGCTACTCTCTCTCTCTCTCTCACTGCCCTGCTCTCTCTTTCTCTCTCTCGCTGCCCTGCTCGCTCACTCTATCTCTCTCTCACTGCCCTGCTCTCTCTCTCTCACTGCCCTGCTCTCTCTCTCTCTCTCTCTCACAGCCCTGCTCTCTCTCTATCACTGCGCGGCTCTCTCTCTCTCTTTCACTGCCCTGCTCACTCTCATTACCATGTGCTCTCTCTCTCTTTCTCGCTGCCCTACTCTATCTCTCTCTCTCACTGCCCTGCTCTCTCATTCTCTCTCGCTGCCCTGCTCTCTCTCTCTCTCTCTCAATGCCCTGCTCTCTCTCTCACTGCCCTGCTCTCTTTCACTGCCCTGCTCTCTCTCTCTCACTGCCCTGTTCTCTCATTCTCTCTCTCGCAGACCTGCTCTCTCTCTCTCTCTCACTGCCCTGCCCTCTCTCTCTCACTGCCCTGACCTCTCTAACACTGCCCTGCTCTCTCTCTCTCACTGCCATGCTCTCTCTCTCTCTCACTGCCCTTCTCACTCTCTCATTGCCCAGCTCTCTCTCTCTCACTGCCCTGCTCTCTCTCTCTCTTGCTAGCCTGCTCTCTCTCTCTCTCTCACTGCCCTGCTCTCTCTCTCTCTCTCTCTCTCACTGCCATGCCCTCTCTCTCTCTCTCTCTCACTGCCCTGCCCTCTCTCTCTTACTGCCCTGCTGTCTCTCATTGCCCTGCTCTCTCTCACTGCTCTGCTAACTCTCTCTCTCTCTCTCACTGCCCTGCCCTCTCTCTCTTACTGCCCTGCTGTCTCTCATTGCCCTGCTCTCTCTCACTGCCCTGTGCTCTCTCTCTCTCTTTCTCACTGCCCTTCTCTCTCTCTCTCTCAATTACTTTCCTGCTCTCTCTCACTGCCCTGCTCTCTCTCACTCTCTCACTGACCTGCTCTTTCTCTCTCTCTCTCACTGCCGTGCTTTCTCTCTCGCTGCCCTGCTCTCTCTCTCTCTCTCTCACTGCCCTGCTCTCTCTCACTGCCCTGCGCTCTCTCTCTCTCTCTCTCTCTCACTGCCCTGCTCTATCTCTCTCACAGCCCTGCTCTCTCTCTCTATCACTGCGCGGCTCTCTCTCTTTCTCACTGCCCTCCTCTCTCTCTCTCTGTCTCGCTGCCCTACTCTCTCTCACCACCCTGTGCTCTCCCTCTCTTTCTCACTGCCCTTCTCTCTCTCTCTCTCTCTCTCTTGCTGCCCTACTCTCTCTCTCTATCTCACTGCCCTGCTCTCTCATTCTCTCTCTCGCTGCCCTGCTCTCTCTCTCTCTCTCTCTCAATGCCCTGCCCTCTCTCTCAGTGCCCTGCTCTCTTTCACTGCCCTGCTGTCTCTCTCTCACTGCCCTGTTCTCTCATTCTCTCTCTCGCAGACCTGCTCTCTCTCTCTCTCTCTCTCACTGCCCTGCGCTCTCTCTCTCTCTCTCTCTCACTGCCCTGCTCTATCTCTCTCACTGCCCTGCTCTCTCTCTCTCTCTCTCACAGCCCTGCTCTCTCTCTCTATCACTGCGCGGCTCTCTCTCTTTCTCACTGCCCTCCTCTCTCTCTCTCTGTCTCGCTGCCCTACTCTCTCTCACCACC